>NW_028245952.1:0-98126 GCF_964263255.1 Lissotriton vulgaris
ATCACATGGAGTGCAATACCTCCTATGCACAGAACAGAAGCAGAGATATTGCAGTCTTTATTTATTGTAAACTTTGTCACCCTGGTCCATGCCTTGCGGGTAGCATTTCACCTTACACGCATTTATTTTGTAGCACGTGCAGCTGTGGTGCGCTGGAGGAATGTCTGACATAATATCGACAGACAGAATATCGAAATACAAAAATATCGGCACAAAAATATCGACATCAAAAATATCGGAGTCATATCTTCATAAAGGTAAGTACAAAAATATCGAAAAAATAATATCGTAGTACAAAAATATCGAAATTAAAAATATCGTTTTTTTAAATGTATTAATAATAATGTAAAAATAATTTTAAAATACATATAATTTTACAAATATTAAATAAAAATATTAAAACAAAATTAAAACTAATACATATACATTTAAAATAAATAAAACACTTAATAATTTAATGTAATTTTCTTTTTTTTAATTTCATTTAATTGATTTAATGTAAATTATTTTTATTTTTACCCTGTACACCTGTACCCCAAAAACCCAAAACTGACCCTGAACCCTAAAAATATCCCTGTACCCCAAAAACCCAAAACTAACCCTGAACCCTAAAAATATCCCTGTACCCCAAAAACCCAAAACTGACCCTGACCCCTAAAAATACCCCTTTACCCAAAAACTGAAAAATGACCCTGAACCCTAAAAATACCCCTTTACCCAAAAACTGAAAACTGACCATGAACCCTAAAAATACCCCTTTACCCAAGAACTGAAAACTGACCCTGAACCCTAAAAATACCCCTTTACCCAAAAACTGAAAACTGACCCTGAACCCTAAAAATACCCCTTTACCCAAGAACTGAAAACTGACCCTGAACCCTAAAAATACCCCTTTACCCAAAAACTGAAAACTGACCCTGAACCCTAAAAATACCCCTTTACCCAAAAACTGAAAACTGACCCTGAACCCTAAAAATACCCCTTAACCCAAGAACTGAAAACTGACCCTGAACCCTAAAAATACCCCTTTACCCAAAAACTGAAAACTGACCCTGAACCCTAAAAATACTCCTTTACCCAAAATTAATTAATATTATTTAATTACCAATTAATTATTAATTAACAATAACAATAAAGTAAATATATTAGCACATTAGCTGTAATTAATTTAATTTAATAATTAATATTATTTTTTCCCAATTAATTAATTAAGAATAACAGAAAATTATATATAAAAAAATTACTCTAATTAATGTAATTAACTAATTAATATTAATTAATTACCAACTAATTAATAATTAAAAATATGTACAAAATTATATTAATTAATTAACTAATTATTATAAATTAATTGCCAATTAATTATTAATTAAAATATTTACAAACATATATTAATTAATTAATTATTATTAAATTACTTCCCACCCTATTCCCCTATAAACCCATAACCCGCTACAGAACATATTTATCAATTAATCAATTAATTAAAATTAATTAAAAATTAATTCTCAATTAATTAATTAATAATTCCTACTAATTAATTTAACATAATTAAATTACTTCCCACCCTATTCCCCTATAAACCCACAACCCGCTACAGTAGTAAAAGACAATATTTAATTAAATTACATTAAAAATAAATAATAAAACATAATAAATACAATATAATATACACTACATTTATTTAAAAATTGATATTAGTAACATCGAAGTTATTTATTTCGATATTATTGACATCGATATTTAAAACTTCGATATTACTGATATCATACTAATATCGATATTAAGACTGTCGATATTACTTACCTTCGATATTTTGTCCCATCGATATTTAAACTTCGATATAATTGTATATCGAAATGTAAAACTCGATATTTTGTCTGTGTACCACGCTGGAGCTATACATTTCCACGGAATGAACACTCAAATGGTACCTAAATATGGCCATCTTCCAGCAGATGGGAAACGTATGACTGCCTTTTCATAGAATTTTCAAATCGCACTAGGTTAGGTCTATGTAGGGATCATTAATAAGTTTGGTCATATAGAGTCAATTAGGATTAGTCCTGATAACAGCAAAATCCTCAGCAAGCTTTGAAGTGGATCACTCTCGAAGCTAAGGATACAATGTGATTGCTAATTCCGTGACTTTAAGTAACATGTATCCCTACTTAGTATTTTCATTAAACACAATATTAGAAGATTTGTACTACTACTGACATCCGACATGATCTCCATAAAATTAGTGCTAGGTGCGTGGGAGAAGTGTCACCTGAAGAACAGTTTTACACCTGTAATGGCAGAGTGAAACATAAAATTAATTTATTGTTTATTTGCTTGGCCCTGGTTGTTCAACATAAAAGCTATCTAGTTCCTCTTTATCTGCAAGGGAAAGTTTAAGCAGAAAAGGATATTTAGACTTTTTAAGATCTCCTTTCAATGAACCCAATGATTACTTTATTTTCAAATGTTTTAAAAAACATATATGAATAGTAATTCTTGAAATGAAGATTTAAAGTGATTTGGGTCATTTGTTTCATTGTAAGACGAAGTCTAAATTAATTAAGATATATTTATTCATATTCATTTTAATGTTGAGTGCTGATTCTGTGTATCCCTGCAGTAACTTTCGTCAGATGCCTGTGAATGCTCACTATCACTATCACTGGCCGTCAAGCACTGGAAGGCTTGTATTTAGCCCAGTTTTTGCAGACACATATTTGGATGAACCCTGACACAGAAGAAGCAAACAACCCCGCCACAATGGCAGTGGTCCATTAACCCATGTCTGGCCTGTTTACCCACAAATTTGGTCTTATTATGGTCAAACAAAAAGCTGTGATATAAATTAAATGTTATCACTTAAAACCCCCAAGTGGAAAACATTTTTTTTAAATACATCATATAGGTAAAATGTTTACTTTGTCACGGCCATGCCACTCATCATACTACAACTATAATACAAGACAAACATGAACAATAGTTACATTCCCAGGACTACAAAAGTGAACTTTAGGACTGTATTAGAAATTGGCTTCACAAGGAAATCCGTGGAAGGTACCTAATGAACAAGCTAAAACACACCTATTATCACTGAGTACGTGCATCCCTAGGTCATCAAAGGGAATGAGCACAAAGGACACAGCCACAGTTCTACTTGCAAACTCTTCAAGTAGAAATCAATCGCATGTGCGATAACAATAAGCAATTAACAAACATCCAGAAATTACCCATATCTCGAACGAAAAACAGAGTATCAGGAATGAGCACATAGGAATTAATAACTAAAAATTTTGGTTGAGTTACTCTCAACTGCCCACTTCCATTGGGTAAGATAAGTCAGCAGGAAATCAACATTATCAGTTAGACTTTGGGGTATCATATTGCTCAGAAAATAAAAGTTGAAATTAATGTTTACAGCCAGCATACTACACAAGTTGTATGCCCTTCTAGAAAAAACAAAGGGTTAGTGAAACTGAGGACATTCAGCCATTAACATTCACACTCTATCTCTAGCCCTCTTAAGATATCTTGGGTACATCACTTCACAGAAAAATCAGGTTAAGGCCCCTCCTTTTTGTCTGGAGTGTCAGGAAAGTAACTTATGAGTTATCTCAGCCTTCTAGCTCCATTAAAGGGCAAATGTCCTCTAGCATTCAATAGGAACGTATCTAACTGAACACACGAGATAAAATCACAACCCTCTATAATTACAACCTTTTTTTTCAGGCGGCAGTGACAGACCCCAGTCATCTCGCTCTAAAGATTAGTTCTAGAGATGTACCGAAGTCTTCAGTAGGATAAGCAGTGCTCCTCCTGCTGATGAAGAAGACCTTGATGACGAGCTCGGCTCCTCATGGATGGATGGCCAATGCCTTAGCCATCCCATATAGATGAGACCATAAGATCAAGGACATACAGCAGTGTACTAATCCTATTTATAACATAATTACCCATGCACTCCCCCTGTAATCTCACCCCACCCCCAACATGTGTGACCATCTCTGTTCATGGCTTAGGTAACAGCCACACCCAGAACATCTGCTGTACAGCCAGGACATTTACCAGCTCTTGTCACCAAGAAATTGGTCACAGGGTGGTTTGGAAAGAGTTGGGCTGGATCTGCTGCAGATAGCGATTTTTGAGGATAAAGTCATCAATTTTACCAGCTTGAAAAGAGACTTGATGGGTGAAGCTATGTAACAGGAGGATCGGAGTAGCCAGGCTCATAAGGGCCCAGAAAAATCTCCTGATGACCCAAAAAAGGCTTCTTTTTTTATAACTTTTATATTTGAAATAAAAACATTCCAATATACATGACTGTAAAATAACCGAATTCCAGGTGGGTAGTATGCCAGTTCCAACACCAGATATCAAGACACTACTTATTTGACTATCAGACATTCTATATGCTGCTTCAATCCATTCCGCATCTGACTACTCCCTGATGTCCTATTCCCATAATCCCCTCAAGGCTGTTAAGGCATCAGGCTGGGCATATATAATTTTATTATATATGAAAGAGATTGCCCCATGTCTTAAAACTTCATCTAACACCCTATCCTCTACTCATGTTCCTTTCAGTATATCCTTATAAAGAGTAAGTCTGAGCCTCAGATGACAAAAAATCTCTCCTGAGGAATGGCAGAACTTATTCTATTCGGGTCCACACAGCACATGATCTCGAATAGATCATTTGTATCTTTCTCCCCATCTCCTATTAGCAGCTGCAGTTAGACAATGGTCGTGGATGATGATTGACTGATCATCATCCACGCACATTATCTAACCACTCGCCTGTGTCTCTGACACTAACCATTCCCAATGTGACTCCCCCTCATGTTTCCTGGTGGTTCCTATCGGAGGCATCTAGACAAGGTGTTTCAAAGTGAGGTCAGAGACGCCATAATTGAATATTTTCAGTTCAACACAGGTACAGTGAAACAGCAGTCTACTCTCTGGGAAGCTTTCAAAGTGTATATTAGGGCAGTATTTATTGCTAAGCAGGCAGAAGTCCTGATATCTATCCGCAGAGAGATGGAGGTTGTGGAGGGGAAATTCCGTGAGATTGATAGACATGGTCAAGCGGCAAATTCCTCACTGGAGATGTATGAGCATGCATTGCTGCTTACAGATTGTCAGGACTTAGCAGCTTGAGAAGTCAATTATATTGGTAAATACACCCAGGTGCAGACATATGGGGAGGGTGCCCGACCCGGGCGGATGTTGGCCAGCCTACTCCGCCCCAGGTATCAGTCCTCGTATGCTACGCAGCTTGAACTAGAAGACGGGACAATGCTTGCACAGGGAGAGGAAATTGCAGCGCCCTTTTCTCCTATTATACCAGTATCTATATTTTGCGTTATCCCCTAGTGGGAGATGCCCTTGGAAAATACCTAGAGGCGGTGACCATGGTTTGGAAAGACAACGGGCAACACCAATTTTTAGTAGCACCCATTGAAGTGGACGAAATCCGGCAAGCGATTAATGAACTAACCAGTGGTCGAGCCCCTTGCTCGAACGGGCTGACAGGGGACTTTTATAAGGCCTACAAGACCCTTTTGGACCCCCGCTACTGGAGGTATATGTGGAGGCTATGGAGAAGGGGTCCCTCCACCCCACCATGCGGGAGGCAATAATTACTTTTTCCCAAACCCGGAAAGTCATCTCACAGCTGCACGTCATGCACACCTTTATCGGTATTGAATCACGTTTACAAGATTTTAGTCAACATTCTCGCAGCCTGTTTATCCTTATCGGTGGCCCAAAAAGTTTGCCCATTCAAAGTGGTATATGTACCAAATCGGTCCACATTGGTGAATCTCTGTGCAGTGTTGGGGTTCTCAAACAGCTGGAGCCCACACCTCCGGGAGCGGAAATTTCATTGTATGCCGAAAAAGCTTTAATACACTGGAGTGGTTCTTCCTTCATGTCAGACTATGGAAACTGTTGATTCTAACTAACTTCTCTAACCTAATCCGCCTCCTCTATACTGGCCCGGTGGCTCGCTTGCAGGTAAATTGTGGGCTATCCACGCAATTCACCTTGAAGGGATATCCATTTTCGCCCCTATCTATTATCGCTATGGACCCCTTACATGACAATTTCAGGAGCGGCACCCAGAGCACCGACTATGGCTTCACAGTGGACCGCTACTTGCCTCCTTCTATGCGGATTACATAGTTGCAAGATGGCCACATAGCTGGAACTTGCCAAAGATGCTCCGGGGTTTGGGATCACTATCTGGGGAATATCCTTGGATATGCCCCCCATCCACCTAGCTACACAACATCCCTACATTGGGAAATTGTCTGTAATGCAATGATCAGTCTTACACCCTTATATAGTAGAATACCTGACTCAAAATCTGCCTAAAGACCTTTTCTCTGGTGACGATGTCCCCTGATGTCTGCCGCGCGACTGTGGGCTGATGTGGAGACCTACAGTTGCTGCTGGCCCGTTGGTCATTGTCCCATGGTACGGTTGGAGCAAGGTGCCCGGACCCCGGGGATGCTGCTGTGAGTGCCCTTCTACGATCAACGGAGATACGGCCTGCTACCAACCAGAGAGATGGCCCTGCTACAGATGGTGGGACTGCCTTGTCACCGCTGTGGGATTAAACCTCCGGTACCCCTGAGGCATTGCGATCCGATTCACCCTTGGTCGGTGGCACTGCGAGGTGCTGCAATCCGATCCACCTTTGACCTGTTGGCACTGCAGATGAGCTTTAGGAGGGGACAGGTCCAGCAGAGTCAACCTGGTGCAACATCCTAAACCGGCCCGATCGGAAGGAGGCCGCCGAGTGATCTGGCTTTTCCCTCCCCGACCAGGAAGAACAACGATAGTACAGCCCCCATGGGAGTGGTCGCCGCCGCAGAGGAACTTGCTGGAGGGACAAGTCCAGCAGAGTCGCCCGGGGTGTCAGCCTGAGCCGGCCCAAGCGGGAGAGGGCCCCCAACGATCTGGCTTTTTCCTTGACGCAGGAGAGGAGTGTTGGGAGCGCAGCCTTCTTGGGAGAGGCCATCGGCACTGATCGGGGAGTTACCGATTCAGTGGGATCGTGGTTGATCTGTGACCTGGGAGATTGCCGAGCGTCCTGCCACATCATCGCTTGAATCGTGAAGGTTGATCCCACCGGTGTGCTGAGAAGCCCACCGGTGGGATGCTCCTGCCACAGATCCCTGATTCCTTCATTGTGGCTCTTCAGTCCACGAACGAGACACATTGGAGTAGGAAACGGCTTGATTGGTGGTGGTTGCAGGGACATGAAAGGGTTGCAGGGAGGAATTCTGAGCAGCTATTTTCAGTTGTTGGAGGCATTTGGGAGCACCAGAAGAGGGTCTCCTATACATCAGCAAGCCTGACCTCAACACGGCCGCAGCACCCGGTGTTTCAAACGATCGCAGAGACACCGAATCCTGATTGAATCCATTGTGTTTGTTTGTTTTTGGTTTTTTAATTGATGTTGGGCAGATGCCTGAACTCATCATGGCCGCCGCACCCAGTGTGTTAAATGAGCACCGACACACTGAAACGTTCTGAGTGCTGGTGTTCTCCCTACTGCTGTGATGCTGTCCTGCCAAGTTTAAGGAGGCTTGGGAGTTTTTGGAGGTATATCGTACAGCACCCCTTGCTTTGTATGTTAACATAAAGGGACGCCCATTTTGTTTGTGTCTATCATTATTGTTGATCTCGGGCATCCATTTTGTCCTCTTGTCACTGGAGTTTGTGGTGGGATATCCCCACTCCCAGGCCCTTTGCTCGCCTGGCCATAGAAAAAGAAAAGGGCTGGCCCTATCCTTCTGCTTATGGTGTTTATCTTGGAGTGGGCATGCTGACATTATCCTGCACACCTGGACTGGGCATTGAAAGAGAAAAGGGGTGGTTCCACCCTCTGGTTTTGGTGGCCATCTTGGAGTTGGTACTTTGTCATTATCCCACACACCTGGGTCATGATCTCTCCTCCAATGTCATTACCATCGGACAACTGACACACTTTCAAAATGGAGTTAAGTCCTGATCCCTCAGGATCCAACGCATTCATCATCAACTACCCACACAACCTATCAAAAAACGCAACCAAAAAACACACGCATCACATACTTAGGGCTATGCCCGAAACCTTAATCTCGGACGTCTACTTTTGCACAAACAAAGGTAGTAGAGTTAATGACCTTATTTTCTACACAAGGAAAAGTGAATGTTGGCAAAAAGTCCTCTACTCGATGCTCCGAATATGAGGTACCAGAAAAACCTTCATCGTCCCAAACTTACTACAGCTCCACGTCCATGCTCAACGCCAATACCACCATCACCCTCTATAACAATAAGAACATCCTAATCCAAGCCTCCAATTTCAATCCAATTAAGGTAGCCATTATCTTTCTTTTACTCAAAGGCGCGATTTTGGCAACACCCAATGACACCCACTCTCACCCGTCCATCACTCAGGTCACCACTAGTCTTCCCCCCACCACTTGGGGTAGGCCTTTACTCTCTCTAAATCACTCTTTGCCTTTAGATGATCACAGAGTGGTGTTGTCTCCTGTTGACGTGCCCCAACCCTCTAGACTCTCAACTCAGAATGTTAGAGACATTCCGGGTTAACGCGTCGCTCAGCCAGCCAATCCAATTATATCCATTCCTCCCTCATCCCTCTCCCCACGCCTCTTACTTTGTTGATGAGTGGGCAATTGCCCTTCACTGACCATGATCGGTCAAACCCACTTTTTCCTGTTTGGACCGTATCTGGCTCTCAGCTCAATGGTCATATCGCCCTTGCTAATGCTCCAACCTTGATATCCATACATAGGTCAAGGAACTCCGCTAGTCCCAATTGATCAACTCCCTCCCCAGGAGCCACTCTCCATCACCTTGGAACCCAAGGGATTACAGTGAGGCCCCCTTTCTCCGCTCACTTTCCCAACACACCCTTTACCCCTTTCAGACTTGGTTACACGCCTGAATGATATATCTTTCCAGCAGCACCTCCTTGCTACTGAACTACATGACCTGAAAGCCCTCTCAAAAGATCTTTTCCTCGTGATCAGCTCTTTCCTCACCTCTGCAAATCTGCCCAGAGCCTCCACTTGTTAGAGTGAATTTATGGGCCAGTTTTTAGCCCTCCCTGTCTCACAAACCATTCCCTTAGCTAATGCACCCTCCTGCCCCAGAAGATTTGAGACCTACTGGGTGCCCAATGATCTCAATGACCTTCACAACTCTTACTCTACTAGGTCCAATTCCATCATTATCCAGCTGAGCAGCGACAAAACACCTGGCCCCCGCAACCACCACCACGACCGCCGCCTTTACGACGCCAGTACTCTTCACACTCTCAACTCCGGACTGAGCCACACCTGCTTTAAGGCAACCCCAAAATGCACACACCGACCATTACCTGCTGGTACATCAGCTACACCAGCTTCAGAGCCGACGAACCACCCTCCAAGAAAGCCCCCACCTACTCTGCACGCAAGCATGCCGTCAAGCTCTGGGACCTGCTCGACACAACATTCCCGGATGTCCCCTTCCTTACAGAGACCTGGTTTAACGACTCCTCCACACCACCAAACACAAGGATTTTTCTCGATCCACACAGACCCTAACTCCACCCTCAGAGGCACCCTCGTCTACCGACCCCCCGGACCCTGCCCCCAGTTCAGTGACTCCATCCCTGACTTGATCAGCACGCACGCCCTGACCTCCACCGACTACATCCTCCTCGGAGACCTGAACTTTCACCTTGAGAACAACAACAACAACAACTCTACAACCCTGATCGATAACCTTACCAACCTCGGACTGAAGCAACTTGTAACAATGCCCACCCACTCCACCGGCCACACGCTCGACCCCGGCTTCTCCTCAAGCCTGCACGTCCCCGTCAGCCACACCAGCAACCTCCTCTGAACCGACCACCGCTGCATCCACTTCACCTTCCAAAAACCCACCACACACCACCACACCAAATAGATCCCCCGCCGCTGCTGGAGCAAAATCACCGTAGACCAACTACAAGTACATCTCACTCTCAGCCAACCCACCGATCCCTCCAAACACCGACGATGCTGCACACAGCCTCAGACGCTGGATCGAGGACTACGTCAACACCTTCGCCCACTACAGAAACCCCCCACAGAGACATCAGCAGGAGGGCCAGCTGGTTTACCCCATAACTCCTAGCCTCCAAGCAAGCCTGCCGGAAACTAGAGAAGAAATGGCACAGTGAACAAACTCCGGCCAGCCACGCAGCACACAATGACGCCATTGACAACCAGCACCACCTCATCAGGGCGGCCAAGAGGCCCTCCTTAAAAGACTGCCTCGCCAAAAATGCACACAATAGCAAGGAGCTCTTGAACATCGTGAAGGAACTCTCCAACCCCAGCTCCAACACCAACGACATACCGCCGTCGCAAACCCTGTGCGACTCCCTGACCACCCTTTTCTTCCGCAATATAGCAGACATCCACGACAGCGTCAACACCCAGACAGCACCAACAGACAGCAACACAACAGACCCTCCGGACTCCATCGGCCACAACCCCCTGCTAGCCTGGGTCAGCATAAGCATCGATGACACCATCAAGACCATGCGCACAATCCACTCCGGTTCTGCGTAAGACCCATTCCCGCACCACTTCTTCAAAAGAGCAAGCAGCTCCATCGCCCCCACCTGTGCAACGTCAACAATCTCTCCCTCGAGACCGCGATCTTCCCAGAGATCTGGAAACACGCCGAGATCAACGCCCTACTCAAAAAACCTAAGGCAGACCCAAGAGACCTCAAGAACTTCCGGCCCATCTCTCTGCTTCCATTCCCGGCCAAGGTCATTGAGAAAACTGTCAACAGACAGCTAACCCGATACCTCAAAGAAAACAGAATCATGGACCCTTCCCAGTCAGGGTTCTGCAGCAACCACAGCACTGAGACTGCCCTCATCGCTGCCACCGACAACATCAGGACCCTGCTGGACAACAGCGAGACCGCAGCACTCATCCTCCTAGACCTCTCTGCCACCTTTGACACCGTCTGCCACCGCACACTACGAGCACGCCTCCATGCTGCAGGGATCAGAGACAAGGGTCTGGATTGGACCACCTCCTTCCTCTTGGCAGAACCTAGAGCGTCCGCCTCCCCCCATTCCGTTCCAAAGCCTCCGAGATCAACTGCGGCGTACCCCAGGGATCCTCCCTCAGCCCGACATTGTTCAACATTTACAAGACCCCGCACGCACACGTAGCCCGACAGCACAACCTCACATAATCTCCTATGCTGATGATCCGTCCAGCACTCCTATCCTAGACCTACTAGTACCTCCTACTCACTACATAATTAGGCCAGACAGAGCTCAAAAAATGGGGGTGGCCTAGCGTGTATTCATAGAAACACACTCTCAATTTCTTACTTAGAGTTCTCTTTGCCCTCCTCTTGTGAATACCTTTGTCTCAGCATCTCAAGTAGTAACCTGCCAATTTGCAACCGTCACACTTTTTATCAGCCCCGGGAGACAATATCCTCTTCATCGAGCAACTAATGGAAGTCATATCTGGCAATGTCGGCTCCGCTGTGTCCCAAATCTTCTTTGGTGATTACATCCTTCACTGGTCTAACCCCAATGACCAAGCGGTAAATTGCCTTAAACATTTTTGAAATATGAAGAACTGATTCAGAACTGTGACCATCCAACTCACAATAAAGGAGAAACTCTAGACCTCATTATCTCAAAAGGCCAGACCATCACATTGTATACCATTACCCTTTGCGATTGTTCCGATCACCACTGCATCTTGTTTTTAATAAACAGGGAGGTGTCGTTGAGGAAGACTCAACCAACGAAATCAAATATCTGGAAAAGGGACCTCAGATCAATAAACTCAGTTGATCTAGTAGCCCTCTGTAAATCTGCCTTCTCCTCCCAGCAAGACTTGATTCATGTTCAGTTACTCACTGACTCCTACAACTCGACCATTTCCAACATCATGGACGACATCGCACTGCTCCAACAAAAAAATGCCTCAAGAAAAATATCCAAACCATTGTACATTGACAATTTAAACACAAGCGCCTCAACCTTAGGGCAGATGAACGTTCCAGGAGATCCAATCCCTTCTTGGAACAACTAAACCTCCTTAGAGATGTTAGAAGCTTTTACAGCAAACAATCAAGAGCGCTAGGGCAGACTTCTTCAGACACCAACTTGATCAAGCTGCAAACCGCCCCAAGAAACTTTTCGAGTTGGTCAAACAGCAATCAGTGGTAGGCCCAAACAACTCTGACTCTGGAGGCAGCCCACCTTCTTGCGATGATCTTGCTGCTTTCTTCACCGAGAAATCAAGGCTCATCAGCATTGAACTCGCTACTAAGGAGGCGCTACTGCCATGCCCTGGGTCCGCACCGCCCCTTCACCTCTCAGAAAAGTGCAAACCTATCAGCCTGAACACTAAGGACAATGCGGCATGGGGCACTTTTACCCCATTCAGTGATAAAGACATCAACAAGATTCTTCAGAACATCAGTCCATCTAACCACTTCAGTGACTCGCTACCACCTGCCATCTTCAAATAAATCAAGAATGTACTCATTCCCACCTGGACAAGGATTGTAGATGCTTCTCTATCACAAGACACAATCCCAGACTGCCTAAAAGCAGTGCAGGTGTCACCTATACTAAAAAAAAAACAACGCAGATAAAACTGACCTCAATAATTTCCGCCCTATCTCCAACATCCCCACATTAGCCAAACTACTTAAAAAATGCGTACAATCCCAAACTCTGTGTCCGCATAGAGAATTTACAACTCCTAGACCAGCATTAATCCGGCTTTGGGAAGGGTCACAGTACCGAGTCAGCTCTCACGCACGTTATGGAGGACATCTTAAAAATGCTTGACCAAAATAATTCCTGCCTCCTAATCCTCCTTGACCTTTCTTCCGCTTTCAACACGGTTAATCACAACAACCTTCTAACCATTCTGAAGAACAGGATGGTTTTCTCAGGTCTGGTGCTACAATGGTTCTCGGCCTTCCTTCACCACAGATCACAAAGAATCAAGGCAAACCACACCCTCTCTCAGCCCTCTCCAGTACTCATGGGTGTCCCCTAAGGGTCCGCCTTATCTCCTATCCTATTCAACCTTTTCTTGAATACACTACTAATTCTCTAAAATGCACGAACATTCTCTTCCATATGTACGTAGACAACACACAACTTTATTTGAAAATCTAAAACCCGGACAACATCATCTGACTCAACACTACCCTAAATACTACGCAAAATTGGTTAACGGAGAACAGTCTACTGCTCAACACCTCTTTTTCATTTCTCCCCCGAACCACATCCCCGAACTAGACCCTTGGCTGAATCACCTCACTGCCTTCAATTGCACCTCTCTCATCATAGACTCAGCCAAATCTCTTCGAATCACCCTGGATAAACACCTGAACATGAAAAATCATATCAGCAATGTGTGTAAGGGAGCTAATCACTTGATGGGAACACTCAAAATACCAAGCCAATCCTGCTGCAAAAGGACTTAAAACAGATGGTACAAGCACTGGTCCTGCCAAGGCTGGACTATGACAGTGCTACGCTCTGTGGCCTTCCCAAATATACCCTCGCTCCCCTAAGGGCATCACTGAATGCTGCGGCCAGACTGGCCACAGGAACCAAACGAAATGAGCACATATCCCCAATCCTGAAATCTCTCAAATGGTTGCCATATGAAGCTCAAATTCAGTTAAAGATTGACGTTCTGGCGCACAAAGCCCTGCATTGCAAAACTCCCAGGTACCTAGCGCAAAAGCTTGAATCATCCTGCGGTGCGAGAGCCTCAGGAAGCGCTATCACTCTCCTCCTGAAACCACCCATCCGCAAAAAGAGAACCGGTCTCCAAGCCTTCTCCAGTGCTGCCCCAAGGACACAGAACTCTCTTCCACCGGAAATACGCAGAATCTCTTCAACGATTGCTTTCACCTAAACTTGGGCTAGGATCACTTGCTCGAAATCATTGTTCTTACAACCATTGTACCTTCATGTGATGCTGCTCTTCTTTGCCGCATTGTGTATTCCCCTTCGTAGACCGTTATATTCCTGTTTATCATATTACTCTCCTTGATTCATTTGTCTGGGAAACATGCAAGTATTCGTGTTGTGTATTCCTATCTGATTTCGATATTGGATCTATGCTCTTCTTTTCCACATTGTGTACCCCCTTTCATAGCCTGCTACATACCCTTTTATTGTACTACTCTCCTTTGCCTGGGAATTATGCGATTATTTGTCTGGGATTTATGCGATTATTCCTGTTGTGTATTCTTACTTGTTTTCGATATTGGATTTATGGCCTTCCTTCCATCCTTTGTAAAGCACTCTGATATCCTTCCGGATCTTGTTTGCACTATATAAAACTTCATAAATAAATACAAATACATAATGTAAGGCTATTTGTCAGAGTACTAGCATCTAATCTCACCCCTCTGCTCCGAGAGATGGTATGCTTCAGAGTCTTCTCCGGTCTTACAGTCAACTTGAGTAAATCAGAAGTCTTTCCCCTTACGCATGCTACCACTCAATTCACTATAGACTTCCCGTAGCCTTGCTGCTCCAATCCTCCAAGATATGTTGGCATTTTCACACACCAAAGTCCCCCTGAGGTAATCCGACTAAACTATGGACTGGTGATAGATAAGCTTACAACACTGGTTGGACAGTGGATTAAGCTTCCATTTTCATTAGTGGGCAGGATCCCCATCCTTAACCCTTTCGATGCTGATGACGAGCTCAGCTCGTCATGATGCACAGTTGAGCTGTGCTGATGACGAGCTGAGCTCGTCATGAAAGCAGCAGAAGTGCAATTTTCAGCACAGGGGGGGAAAACGCCTAGCAGCCAAGGTGTTAAAATGGAGGTTCTCTCGCGATTCTTATATCTGTTCCTCAATATCCGTATTGACCTAACAACAAAGTTTTTCAAAACGCTGCGTGGACTACTCATTCAACTTGTATGGGCTTTCAAACAATTGCGTATTGGATGGAACACGCTAACTATGACATATCAGCTTGGGGTTTGAGAGTCCCAGACTTCTACCTACATTATTTAATATATACTTCTGTCATCATTCAGATATTCAATTGCAGTATTTGAAACTAGAATGTTCTCAGCACGTCCACACGTGTTATTATACCCAGGGGGTTGGATTGGGACCCAGCTGAACTACAAACCTTGTAAACCATGTTCTGGGCGTGGAACAAATTACAAAGATATCTACAGGCCGAGGGGTTCTACCCACCACACATACCGTTGCCAGACAACACCTGGATACCGACAACTATGGAAATGCTAACTAAGCAAACATTGGGTCAATATGGGATACAGGCCATAGCTAATTTCTTTAGAGACACAAAATTGCGTACAGTGGATCACTTAACAGCGAACCGTGATGCATCATAAATAGACAAATTATACACAGAGTACGCAGCGACATCAGACAGGGACTCCCATCTACTTCACAGGAATCAGTGGGCTTCCCTCCACTCACCCTCATTGTTACAGGGACAGATGGGACCCATCTTATATCTCAACTTTATCATTTAGCCTTAACACTCTGGCCCAGGGTTGGGATAAAAGTGGGTGAGGCCTGGGAATTAGATCTTGGTGGATCCTCCCTACCAGACCAGACTTGGTTATGCTGTTGTGAACAGACATAGTTTGCCTCAAATAATCATCGGTATAAATTCCTACATTTTAAATACTGTACCTGCTAACCAAGATAGATCCAACTAAACCACACATTTGTTCAAGATGTGTCACGGAAAGAGCGGACTTGAACTGTGGATCTATATTGGGGCACTGGGGGGAGGTCTTCCATCACTTATCCCTGATGATTGATCACACATCACAACCCACTCCCCTGATGGCCTCACTGGGCTATGTTAAGCAGCTACCGGCGGGGTGAGGCGACTTCCTGCCATTGCCTTGCTTATTGCCAAAAGGCAGGCTTTGTTTCATTGGGGAGGCACAACGGGTCCCAACGGTGAAAGCCTGGATTTGTGACATAATATACTGCAACACCACTAGCAACATATATTCACCACACTGAAAAAGCACCAGTTGAAATCAGCCAACAAAAAGGCTCCCTGGTTCAATGATGAACTTAAAAAATCCAAGAAGCTATGCCGCACCATGGAGAAGAATTGGAGAAAAAACCCAACCCCAGTCAACTTGGCCTCCCTCAAGACAGCCACCCGCAAACACCACCAACTGATTCGATCCGCCAAGAAATCAGCATTCAAGGATCGTCTCGACAACAATTCTCATAACAGCAAGGAACTCTTCAATATCGTCAAAGAACTCACTAACCCCACCGCAGCTTCCAACGACATCACTCCCTCCCAAGACCTCTGCGATGCGCTATCCTCCTTCTTCTACAACAAAATTGCCGACATCCACAACGGCTTCAAGTATACTCCCAGCGATCAACCCGCCCCACCCCCTTCAGATCCCACTCCTCCAACTAACAACCTCAGCGCCTGGAACCCAATCACCACTGAAAACACCATTCGCCTCATGAACTCAATCCACTCTGGCTCGCCTTCGGACCCCTGTCCCCACCACATCTTCAACAAAGCCGACTCCATCATCGCACCCCAACTCCGCGATGTCATCAACTGCTCTTTCAACTCTGCCACCTTTCCAGAAATCTGGAACCATGCCGAACTCAGCGCCCTTCTGAAAAAACCCACAGCAGACCCCTCTGAACTGAAAAACTACCGACCCATATCCCTCCTCCGTTTCCCGGCCAAAGTAATCGAGAAAGCCGTCAACAGCCAACTCACCGATTTCCTTGAATCCAACAACTCCCTTGATCCATCTCAATCCGGATTTCGAGCCAAACACAGCACTGAAACCGCCCTCATTGCAGCGACCAACGACATCCGAACACTCCTGGACAACGGAGAAACAGTGGCCCTCATCCTACTCGACCTATCCGCCGCTTTCGACACAGTCTGCCACAGCACCCTTATACAACGCCTCAGCAACATCGGCATACAAGGAAAAGCCTTGGACTGGATCATCTCGTTCCTAGCTGGGAGAACTCAGAGAGTCCGACTTCCCGCATTCTACTCAGAGGCTACCGAAGTCATCTGCGGCTTACCTCAAGGATCCTCACTCAGTCCCACCCTCTTCAACGTCTACATGAGGCCTCTCGCCTCTATCGCGCGTCAACACAACCTCAACATCATCTCTTACGCCGACGACACCCAGCTAATCCTTTCCCTCACCAAGGACCCCAACACCGCCAAAACCAATCTTCACGAATGCATGAAAGAAGTAGCCGAATGGATGAAACAGAGCCGCGTAAAACTCAACTCAGACAAAACAGAGGTGCTCATCCTAGGATCCTCCCCCTCAGCTTGGGACGACTCCTGGTGGCCTTCCGCTCTGGGCACAGCACCCACACCCACAGACCATGCACGTAACCTTGGCTTCATTCTAGACTCCTCTCTCTCAATGTCCAGACAAGTCAACACCGTCTCGTCCTCCTGCTTCAACGTCCTTCGCATTCTCAAAAAGATCTTCCGCTGGATCCCCCTCGAGACAAGAAAGGCTGTCACCCATGCACTGGTCACGAGTCGACTGGATTATGGCAACACACTCTACGCCGGAATCACTACAAAATTACAGAAAAAACTCCAGCGCATCCAAAACGCGTCAGCGAGACTCATATTAGACATCCCGCGTCAAGAGCACATCACCGGACACCTAAAAGACCTCCACTGGCTTCCCGTCAACAAAATAATTACTTTCCGCCTTCTCACCCACGCACACAAGGCCCTTTATAATCTAGGACCCGAATGCCTCAACACTCGACTGTCCTTCTACAATCCCACCCGCCAACTAAGATCATCCAATCAAGCCCTCGCCGCAGTCCCGCGCATCCGAAAATCCACCATGGGTGGCAGATCCTTCTCCTTCCTGGCTGCCAAGACCTGGAACTCACTCCCCACCCACCTCCGCCTTACTCAGAACCACATCTCCTTCAGAAAAGAACTTAAAACCTGGCTTTTCGACAAATAATGAACCCCTCCTTCTAGCACCTTGAGACCCTCTGGGTGAGTAGTGCGCTATATAAATGCCCGAACTTGAACTTGAACACATCACATCCTAAAAATATATGGCAGCCACTGAGGATTATTTGCAGACACAGTCGGAAGAATTTGAGTGAATTATATGCGTAAATTAACTACTCTGTATCAATTCCTAAGTTTGTTTTACCTCAACAGGGGGAGGGTATCATATTGGCCCTGGCATACGAGATAGGGGTGCTGGCAGCTAACTGACTGGGAAGATGTGGGCTTCTAAAAGTGAGGACACAAACGAAAAAGCCCCCAATAGTACTTCTATTTCACCACCCTTAGACTTGTCATACTTTTTGAACGAATGACTATGGAAGTGATATGTGACAATAGCGAATTGGTTTGTCATTGCTGGACAACTGCCATGACAAGCAAAACCTAGGTAATGTTTCTTTGAGAAATGCTCTGTATTAATTTCTTTGTTACGTTTCTCTTTCAGTTTTTTCTTCATATGCTTCTAACAGATCTTACACTATGTATGCTGAGAACTAAATGCTTTCGCAGTACTATGAAAATGTTAATAAATAAAAGTAAAACAACAAAAAATTACGACAGCGGGTAAAGATTTATCTATATATAGTATCCCTGCTGTCTCCTTGCTAGTTCTGTGGAACCAAAGAGCACATCAGCAGCTGAAAACACACTATTTGACATTAGCCAAAATGCAATAGCCCCTGTGGGTACCATACCCTGAAGGGCCCCTATCCTACCGAAACATCCTGCATATTAAGGAGCAAGTAGACACCACCAGTAATTAACTGGGTGAAGGATAGGGTAACCCACTGCACCCCTTGGCACCCCATGTCACTCCTGTTGAGGACTTAGCAACACGTACTGAGCACTCCATGTGCTACATTATGGGCATTAAGAAGGCACATTCTCATGTTCTTTTCACTTTGAATTGATTATGCATAATTTTATTGGTAAAGTCACATTGTAAATTTGTACTGCTTTTGTGAGTATTTTTTCTGTCTACCATCACATGTGATGACCAGAAACACCATGTACATTTAAATTTGATGAAACCGAGTATTAGGTCATGCGACCAAGACAACAGACGTGGTAAAAACACGTTGTCCTTTTCTGCCTTGTAAATAAACACCTATGCAAATCGATCAGTAGGCTCGTGGAGACTTTGTTCTTGGGTTCTCCTGGCTTTGTGATATATATATATATTACCTACTGGCGGTCGCCGATAGGTAGTTATAGTTAGGATTTTTTTCAATGCAAAATCTCAACATTCTATTGGGAATAACTTTGGCGCCGGTTGAGGAATCTGCCTGAAAATTTCCTCAAATTTGCCTCGCGGCGCTTCAGTCCTTCCCTGAAAGTTTGAGGGGGAATCGTCAAGCGGGGGCCAAGATAAAAGGGCGGTCCCAAAACGTGTTTTCCCCATGTTAATTTCCATAGGGCGGTCGACCTCACTTTTAGCCCGAACGGCTGAATTGATTTCCACCAAACTTGGCAAAATTGTAGGGACTGGTAGCCCGATGTGCCTTTGCTATGTCTCAAGATATGTGCTCCAGTGGATTTTGAGTAATTTAGGTTAAAAAAAAATATATATCTATGGCCGCGCTCCGGTACGTGCACCGGGGAGCACTCCGGGCGCGCTACGCGACTTGGGCGCCCGGAGCGCTCACGCTGCTCCTTGCTCGAAAATTGGTATCGTAGCGCTATACTGCCAGACTGCTCATTGCCTATTTAATCAATTGCGCATTGCTCGCATTGCTTACTGAAAATATTTGTGCCTGATTATATTGATATCGTAGCGCTATACTGCTAGACTGCTCATTAATTAATATCGTAGCGCTATATTGCTAGACTGCTCATTAATCATTATTCAATTGTGCATTGCTCGCATTGCCTGCTTAAATTATTTGTGCCTGATTGTGCCGGTGCCACTGCCCATTTCATAGCAATAATTAAGATTGTGCCCCAATCTCGTCCTGTTTCGCTTTTGGTTTTGCTGCCATTTTGTTGTTGTGCCTCCCAGCCCGGCTCTCCACCCCGCTCTCGCCTCCCAGCTGCTCCTCCCTCACTCCGCCCCCCTCCACTATCCTCTTATGTCGGAGCAACATACGTGCAGCGTTCACGCGCAGCGGACGCGCCCTATGCGCGCCGAAGGCGCGCCAAAGGCAAGCCTGTCTACGCCTGGACCAAGCCCAGTGCCAAACCCCCTGGTCCCCGCAAAATCCACTCCACCCGCATTACGTACGACACCGCTACCCTCTCAGCACTCAACTCCGGCCGTCTCCCAAACTGCCACCAAGCCGCCCCAGGACACACCCATGGACCTTTCACCTGCCAATCCTGCAAGTTTGACTGCATCAAGACCAACACCAAATCCACAAACGCCAAACACAGCTCCGATACTAACCACCTTAAGTGCACCCTACTCAACACCCGCTCGGTACACAAACACGCCACTGAACTATGGAACCTACTAGATACCACAACGCCAGACGTCGCCTTCCTTACAGAAACCTGGATGAACGCCTCATCAGCGCCCTACATCGCCATAGCCATCCCAGACAGCTATGAAATCGTCCGAAAGGACTGAATCAACCAAACAGGAGGAGGCATCGCCATCATCCATAAGAACACCATCCGCATCACAACCAGTTCCGACGACAACCTCGCAGCCGCCAAACACCTTCACTTCCAGATTCACACCGACCATAAGACCACACTCAGAGGCACCCTCATCTACAGACCACCTGAACCCCGCACACAATTCAGCGAAGTCATCAACCTCGCCAATCTAGGACTCAAACAACTGGTAGACACCCCCACCCACCATGCCGGACACACGCTCGACCCAATCTTCTCCTCCAGCAAGCACATCTCCTTCAATCACGCCACAGAACTCCATTGGACGGACCACAGATGTGTCCATTTCAACTACAGAAAAACAACGACCCACCACCAGCCACAACAAATCCCCCGTAGAAACTGGAACAAAATTACCACCGACCAGCTCGCTACATCGCAATACCAAAACCCTCCCGCCTAATCAATGGACCCAAATCAAGCAGCCATCAACCTCACTCAATGGATCACCCACAGCTGTGAAGAATTAGCACCCTTGAAAAACCTTCAAAACAAGCCAGGTAGCAAAAAAGCCTCCTGGTTCAATGACGACCTTAAAAAATCCCAAAAGACCTGCCGCACCCTCGAGAAAGCCTGGCGGAAAAACCCAACCAAAGACAACATGACCGCCCTCAAGAATGCCACCCGCAAACACCACCAGCTGATCCAATCCACCAAGAAATCAGCATTTAAAGATCGACTCGACAACAACGCCCACAACACAAGGAACTCTTCAACATCGTCAAAGAATTTACCAACCCCACCGCCGGCACCAACGACATCACCCCCTTTCAAGACCTCTGCAACTCTCTAGCCTTGTTCTTCCATAACAAAATTGTGGACATACATAACAGCTTCAGCAACCAGTCCACCCCCCTTACCTCCGAACCGAAGCCCCCCACCACCAACCTTTACGCCTGGAACCCAATCAGCACTGAAGACACCATCCGCTTAATGAACTCCATCCACTCCGGATCGCCAACCGACCCCTGCCCCCACCACATCTTCAACAAAGCCGACTCCATCATCGCACCCTATCTCCGAGATGCCATCAACTGCTCTCTCAACACCGCCACCTTCCTGGAAACTTGGAAACATGCCAAACTCAGCGCCCTGCTGAAGAAACCCACAGCAGACCCCACCGAACTTAAGAACTACCGCCCCATTTCGCTCCTCCCATTCCCTGCCAAAGTCATTGAGAAAACCGTCAACAGTCAGCTCGCCAGCTTCCTCGAATCAAACTGCTCCCTCGACCCATCACAGTCCGGCTTCCGAGCCAAACACAGCACCGAGACCGCCCTCATCGCTGCCACAGACGACATTCGAACACTACTTGACAACGGAGAAACAGCTGCCCTCCTCCTACTGGACCTCTCGGCAGCCTTCGACACGTTCTGTCATAGCACCCTTATCCTACGCCTCTGCAATGTCGGGATACAAGGAAAAGCATTGGATTGGATCATCTCGTTCCTCTCCGGAAGAACCCAGAGAGTCCGTCTCCCCCCATTCAGATCAGAGGCCACTGAAGTCATCTGCGGCGTACCACAAGGATCATCACTCCAGCCCCACCCTCTTCAACGTCTACATGAGCCCCCTCGCATCCATCGCGCGCCAACACAACCTCAACATCATCTCCTACGCAGACAACACCCAGCTGATCCTCTCCCTCACCAAAGACCCAAACTCCGCCAAAACCAACCTACACAAAGGGATGAAAGACGTAGCCGAGTGGATGAAGAACACCATTTAAAACTGAATTCAGACAAGACGGAAGTCCTCATCCTAGTATCATCCCCCTCTGCTTGGGACGACTCATTGTGGCCACCAGCCCTGGGCAGCGCACCCAAACCTACTGACCATGCACATAACCTGGGCTTCATCCTAGACTCCTCCCTCTCGATGACCAGACAAGTCAATGCCATCTCATCTTCATGTTTTAACATCTTACGTATGCTCAAAAAGATCTACCGCTGGATCCCCACCGAAACAAGAAAGACGGACACCCAAGCACTTGTCACAAGTGGACTAGACTACGGTAACACCCTCTACGCCGGAACCACAGCCAAACTACATAAAAAACTCCAACACATTCAGAACGCCTCCGCCAGACTCATCCTAGACATCCCCCGCCACAATCATATATCCGGTCACCTGAGAGACCTCCACTGGCTCCCCATCAACAAGAAAATAACGTTCCGCCTCCTCACCCACGCACATAAAGCCCTCTACGACCTAGGACCCAAATACCTCAACACGCGCCTGACCTTCTACACCCCCACCCACCAACTACGATCGTCCAACCAAGCCCTCGCCGCGATTCCTCGCATCTAAAGATCCCCCATGGGAGGAAGATCTTTCTCTTACTTATCGGGCAAAACCTGTAATTCTCTCCCCACACACCTCCGTCTCACACAGAACCACCTCTCCTTCAGAAAACAACTCAAAACCTGGATATTCGACAAATAGCATACTCCCCCTCCCTCAAGCACCTTGAGACCCTCTGGGTGAGTAGTGCGCTATACAAATTTTAACTTGACTTGACTTGACTTGCGCTCGGGTGTCTGTAAACATTCGAAACAGTCCGGAGCGGCCGCCATCTTGTGTCTCGGTAGGATTGAGACACAAGAGGTGGCAAAAACAAAGGAGAAAATTAACAAAAGGGTGCAGGGTAGACCCCCCCTGACCCCCTAGATTTGATGTGGAGGCTATAAAAGGGCCCCGCGGGACCAAAAACAAAATATTTTTTTTTCCGATTTGCGCGGGGGAGCGCCCAGTACGCGCACCGTGGAGCGCACCGGGGAGCGTTCCATAGGGAAAAAAGAATGATAGAGTTTTCAAAAAATGTAGCCTTTTTTTATAATTTGGAGGTAGTTCTAAACAGAACTGTTTTTTTCTTCTTTTTGTTGTTTTATATATTTTTTATTGTTTTTTGAACATTTTTTACTTTTTTTGGCTTTTCTGAACAGTTTTATATTTTTTTGTAGTTTTTATAGGGAGAAGCAAAAAACAGGGATTTGTAAAAGGCTCAACTCAACTCAGCAAGCATAATGAGTGTAATGCTCTGCTCACCATAAGTAATTAATTTCCCACAATGTACACAAACAATTTTGTATCCCCCAAACTTTGGTTGTATACTTGAAATCAACTGACTTGCTTCTGGACCCGATGGAGTGGGTTCTTTGGTTGTTGAGGTTGTGCCAGATGATTGGGGTAGGTTTTTGCAGAGTTCTCTCACCTCTGCTGCAGAATAGTTAATAGGGTGCAAACGCTACATGCGCCGAATCATTGTATGATTCCCAAAGGAATATTTTTTTGCAGGGTTCCCCCTGGATAGCACAGCACCACAGATGAGACAGGTCACCTTTGCAGCGTTTACTTTTTTGAAACCAGTTGGGATTTTATAAAACTCCCATATGAAGTGCTCCCTAGGTTTGTATGGTGGAGTGTTTTCAGGCAGGAACTGCCTTGTCCCTTCCTCCTCTTCCTGCTCCTCCTTCTCTTCTTCTTGACCACCAATGAGATGTTCTGGTGGTCCTTGTGGTGGTGGTGGTTGTGGTGGTGGGGCAGATGCTCCAGCTGCTGATAATACTGTAGCCATATCTGTAAGAAATAAGCAGGTCTTCGTTACTCAAAGAACAAAGTGAGAATGAGGAAAAAAGGTGGGGGCTTTCATCATTTGGAAACCAAAACTGATCTGAACCAATGAAAAGTGTTATTTTCAGGTCACATGACCCGACGCGCTTACGCTACGTGCCCTGGTGCGTGCCCCGCGGCGCTTATGTAGTGTGTTCGTATGTGCGTAGGTGCTTCCGGGCACGCTTACGCCGTGCGTATCACACGGACACGGCTACGCGGTACGTCACGATAATGTTTTCGTTCACGGCAATAGCGCTAACGGGATGCTCCCCGGTACGCGCCCCGGGGCGCGCGGCAAAATTGGGCTGACCGGGGCGCTCCCCAGTACGCGCCCCGGGAGCGCACCAGGGAAAAAAATAGTATTATATAAATATAAAATATAGGATTCATTATAAAACATATTACATTTCATAGGTTTGAGGCCCTATATATAGTTAGGAATTAGCATTTAAAAAACCTATGAAATTCACTGAAAAAAACATAGGTTCCACACCAGTTATAGATAGGAATTAGCATTTAAAAAACCAATGAGTTCACTGAAAAAACCATAGGTTTCACACCAGTTATAGTTAGGAATTAGCCTTTAAAAAACCTAGTAAATTCACTGAAAAAAAAACATAGGTTTGACACCAGTTATAGTTAGCTGGAAATTTTACTGACATAAAACCATTGAAATTACCACGTTATAGTTAGTTGGACTCACTATAACTTGCGCGCCTGCAATGCACTGCTGATGACGTCACATATTACATCCCTCATGACACGGTCAGTGAAATCACTCATGACATCACTACCCTAAATACTACGCAAAATTGGTTAATGTAGAACAGTCTACTGCTCAACACCTCCAAAACTGAATTCCTTTTCATTTCTCCCCTGAACAACATCCCCAAACTATACCCTTGGCTGAATCACCTCACTGCCTTCAATTGCACCTCTCTCATCATGGACTCAGCCAAATCTCTTAGAATCACCCTGGATAAACACCTGAATATGAAAAATCATATCAGCAATGTGTGTAAGGGAGCTAATCACTTGATGGGAACACTCAAAACACCAAGCCAATCCTGCTGCAAAAGGACTTAAAACAGGTGGTACAAGTACTGGTCCTGCCAAGGCTGGACTATGGCAATGCTACGCTCTGTGGCCTTCCCAAATTTACCCTCGCTCTCCTAAGGGCATCACTGAATGCTGCGGCCAGACTGGTCCCAGGAACCAAATGAAATGAGGACATATCCCCAATCCTGAAATCTCTTAAATGGTTGCCATATGAAGCTCAAATTCATTTAAAGATTGACGTTCTGGCGCACAAAGCCCTGCATTTCAAAACTCCCAGGTACCTAGCGCAAAAGCTTGAATCATCCAGCGGTGGGAGATCCTCAGGAAGCGCTATCACTCTCCTCCTGAAACCACCCATCCACAAAAAGAGAACCTGTCTCCAAGCCTTCTCCGGTGCTGCCCCAAGGACACAGAACTCTCTTTCACCGGAAATACGCAGAATCTCTTCAACGATTGCTTTCACACTGGAAGTCAAAAGATTCCTAATGAACACATTTTTACCTAAACTTGGGCTAGGATCACTTGCTAGAAATCATTGTTCTTACAACCATTGTACCTTCATGTGATGCTACTCATCTTTACCGCATTGTGTATTCCCCTTCGTAGACCGTTATATTCCTGTTTATCATATTACTCTCCTTGATTCATTTGTCTGGGAAACATGCAAGTATTCCTGTTGTGTATTCCTATCTGATTTCGATATTGGATCTATGTTCTTCCTTTCCTCATTGTGTACCCCCTTTCATAGCCTGCTACATACCCTTTTATTGTACTACTCTCCTTTGCCTGGGAATTATGCAATTATTTGTCTGGGATTTATGCGATTATTCCTGTTGTATATTCTTACTTGTTTTCGATATTGGATTTATGTCCTTCCTTCTATCCTTTGTAAAGCACTCTGATATCCTTCCAGATCTTGTTTGTACTATATAAAACTAAATAAAAATAAATAATGTAAGGCTATGTGTCAGAGTACTAGCATCTAATCTCCCCCCTCTGCTCCGAGAGATGGTACACTTCAGAGTCTTCTCCGGTCTTACAGTCAAATTGACTAAATCAGAAGTCTTTCCCCTTATGCATGCTACCACTGAATTCACTATAGACTTCCCGTAGCATTGATGCTCCGATCCTCCAAGATATGTTCGCATTTTCATACACCAAAGTCCCCCTGAGGTAATCCGACTAAACTATGGACTGGTGATAGATAAGCTTACAACACTGGTTGAACAGTGGATTAAGCTTCCATTTTCATTAGTGGGCAGGATCCCCATCCTTAAAATGGGGGTTCTCTCGCGATTCTTACATCTGTTCCTCAATATCCCTATCGACCTAACAACAAAGTTTTTCAAAAAGCTGCGTGGACTACTCATTCAACTTGTATGGGCTTGCAAACAATTGCGTATTGGATGGAACATGCTAACTATGACATAGCTTGGGGTTTGAGGGTCCCAGACTTCTACCTATATTATTTAATACATACTCCTGTCATCATTCAGATATTCAATTTCAGTATTTGAAACTAGAATGTTCTCAGGCACGTCCACACGTGTTATTATACCCATGCTTGCATGCAGTTCCTGAAGCTGAACGCGGAGGTACTGACCGAGTGGGCCAGGGACACCATGATCTGTGTGTCATCCGCGTATGACACCACCTCCATCCTCTGTGATTTTATTAACCTAGCAAGTGGGGCCACATAGATGTTGAACAGGGTTGGACTCAAAGCCGACCCTTGCGGAACCCCACCTTGCAACGGTTTAGCAGGGGAGAGGAACTCTTCAAGCTTGACCCTCTGCTCTCTTAGTTCTAAAAAGGAAGACAGAAGGCTCAGAGCTGGGCCCTGCACCCCATCTCCCTCAGACAACATGTTAAAGTCGAGGGAGACAGGGTATCAAAGGCTGCCGTCAGATCAATGAAGACCAGAAGAGTGGTCTGCCCTTGATCAACCTTAGTTTGAATATTATTCATCATCACAGTGAGTGCCGATTCCGTACTATGGGATTTCTTGAATCCATGTTGGAACTGGTCCAGGAACTCAGAGGAGTCGAGGAAGGCAGTGAGATGTAGGTTGAGATGAGATTCTAACATTTTAGCAAGAGCTGGCAACAAGGAAATAGGTCTGAAATTTTTGAGAGTTTCTGGGTCCAGAGTGGGCTTTTTAAGTAAAGGCTTAACTATCACCTTTTTCCAGGCTGCCGGGAAGGTGCTCTGTAGCATAGCACCGTTCATTACCTCCATTAGTGGCGGTAACAGGGTGTCCCTACATTCCTTCAAAACTTTCAAGGGGCAAGGGTCCAGAGGGGAACCTGATTTAGTCTTATTCAGCAGTAAATCTAGGTCTTTATTGGTAAGAGGCGGAAAGACAGTTAGGGTCTTGGAAGGATCTCTGGTCCAGGGCTCTAGATTGGAAAGGGTCGAACAGGGATTAACATCTAGAGTCTATCTCTGTGCTTCTAGCGTGAGATAAATATCTGCAAATTAGTGTGGAAAAGCTCTGAAATCCTGTCGCATAGCTCCTGCGAGCCTACGAAAGGGTCCGGCTCTTGTAAGGAGCACAAAGAGTCGACAATCTTAAAAAGTTCCCTAGATGAGGTAAGGGACGTTGTACGCTTAGAAAAGAACTCCTGTTTTTCCCTTATGATCCTAGCCTTATATTCTCCCAGCAACCACTTGTGAGAATCTCTTTCAGTGGGGTCCCAGGTTTTCCGCCACTTTCTCTCCTGCCTCCTGCAGCTCTGCCTCATGAGCCTCAGCGACTCTGTGAACCAGCGGGCAGAAGGTTTACCCCTTGCTGAATAGCGGAGAGATGCTGGGGCTAGCACATCAACAGCTCTAGAGATGGAGTTAGTGAGCTCCTGTGCAGCTTCACCAGCATCTCTGGTAGATAAAAGGGCGATGGACCCTATAAAAGGTGCAAGAGATTAATTTGTAATGTTCCTATAGCTCCTCTTAGGAACTCTATTGGCAGAACACAGTGTAGGCAGAGGCACAGAAGAAAATGTAAATTCTAAGGGTACGGCCAAGTGATCTGACCAAACCAATGGAATGGGGGGACCCATCGAGAGCCTAGGGTCATTGGAAAACACCCCGTCCAAAATATGCCCTGCCAAATGAGTTGGACTATTCACCAACTGGAAAAGACCACATGCGGGTCAGGGGATCAGAGAGAGAGTATCTTTCGAACTCAGGTCATCTAGATGGAAGTTTAAGTCCCCTAGAATGGTGAAATGGGGTTTACCAAAATAAGGTTCCATGATTCTAAAAAGGTCGCAGCTGAAATTGGATCTGGGACCAGTAGGTCTATCTATAAGAAGACCAGTGAAAGATACCGAGCGAGAGGAAGAGCTAGAAAAGTGCATAGCCTGAAAGGCATCAGAGGGCTCGGAAAGGGCTTTTATGCGACAAACAGAAGAGGCTTTATAAAGAATCACCAGTCCTCCCCCTCTCCGCCTTATTCTGTCCAATCTATGCAGCGCATAGCCTTCAGGGATCACATTCAGAAGATCAGGACCTGACGAGTCCAAAGCCCAGGTTTCTGTTATAAAAACCCAAGAAGGGTTCCTAGCCGTAACAAAATCGTGAAAGGCAACATTATTTTTAATTAGCGATCGGGTATTAATTAGAAAACCCCTTTACGAATGCAGGGGATACTTAGTGATAGAAGGAGCTTGTACACTTCCAAGGGGGGAGGGAGTAAAAAGGGGATCACTGTTACAAGTAGGGCAAATGGAGAAGGGAAGCAAGGCATCAGGAGTAAAACTGTGGTGACAGGATAAAAAGAATGGTTTTAGTGCAATCATGTCCGCAAGGGAATAGGAGCGTGTTACCTGACAGGCTACCATAGGCAGGGCATCCTCACAACGCAGCCCGCCCTGCAGCCTGTACTCAGCGCGGACGGGCGCAGACGGGCAGAACTCAGGCGTAACTACGGTGGAAATCCGGTGACCCCGCTGCGTGAATCCGCTGCGCGTCAGCATGACCTCCTTAAGTAGACGACTAGAGTCCTTGTGACGACTAGACCGTCACTACGTCAAGATGGTGCCGCCGGGCGTACTTCTACACCCCCAATATGGCCACCAAAGTACAACAGTACCGGGAATACCGGGAAAAGGACCCGCTAAACAGCGGTGCTTCAACGATTAACTGTGCGAGCAAGTGGGCAGTGAATTTAAAAACAGGGGCAGAATTAAACAATCATTAAATCAAATAAGAAAACGGGAGTGTTAAAATGCCTAAAGTAAAGCAGGCAATGCGAAGATAACAAGCGCAGCGTGTTCAGGACGCTCTCGGTAGGCAAACAGGGCTAGTCCCCTGAGTTTTCCCTCCTTAAGTAGACGACTAGCGTCCTTGTGACGACTAGACCGTCACAAAGTCAAGATGGCGCCGCCGGGCGTACTTCTACCCCCCAATGTGGCCACCAAACTACAACAGTACCGGGAATACCGGGAAAAGGACCCGCCAAACAGCGGTGCTTCAACGATTAACTGTGCGAGCAAGTGGGCAGTGAATTTAAAAACAGGGGCAGAATTAAACAATCATTAAATCAAATAAGAAAATGGGAGTGTTAAAATGCCTAAAGTAAAGCATGCAATGCAAAGATAACAAGCACAGCACGTTCAGGACGCTCTGGGTAGGCAAACAAGCTGATGTATATAAGTGAGTATATGTGAGAGTGAGAGATTGGAAGAGTTCCTGTATAAATAAGTATGTGCTTCTATAAGTGATAGTTTAAGAGAGTAAGTATGTGTATGTTTCTGTAGAAGTAAGTGTAGTTGTGTGTGTATACCTGTATATGCAAGTAAATGGATGTGTGAGTAACTCTATGGATGAGTGTTGGTGTGTAACAGGATGTATAGCTGTATGAGTACATATGATGAGTGACTATATAGAACTATTGGTGAATGAGTGGTTGTGTATGTAGATTTTGGAATTACTGAATAGGTTGTTCTAACTGGTATTGGTATCTCCATTATTCTGAAAATTTTCGGTTCTATTTTTGAATGTGTGTATCAAAGATTATATTAGGGTGAGAGGAGGTCTACCACTCTTTCACAAGGATGATGTCATCTGTGATTTCATCAGTGATGTCATTTGAGATATCATCAGTGATGTCATGAGTGATGTCACTGACCATGTCATGAGTGATGTAATATGTGACGTCATCAGCAGTGCATTGCGGGCGCGCAAATTATAGTTAGCTGAACTAACTATAACGGGGGAATTACAATGGTTTTGTAAGAGTGAAATGTCCAGCTAACTATTACATGTGTGAAACCTATGTTTTTTTCAGTGAATTTTCAAGGTTTTTTAAATGCTAATTCCTAACTATAACGTGGCTGAAACCTATGTTTTTTTCAGTGAATTTGCAAGGTTTTTTAAATGCTAAATCCTAACTATAACGTGTGAAAATGATAATTCTTAAATGCATTATTATATTTCTTTCTTTTTATGCTAATTTCCTACATTTTCATTATAAATATTGATACTTATTTTATTTTCTTAAATAATATTTAATATTCTTAATGTAAAATAAACAAAACGAAATTCAAAAATATTTTTTTATTAATCAATTTTTTTAAAATATATTAAAATTAAATTCTATATAATTCCTTTTTCATTGTTTTTTTTCCGTATTTATACCGTATGCGTACAATGATCGCACCGTTCATTGTACAATAAATCATCCTCTGCGCGTACGCGCGCACACGTTACGGATACGCTTTGGCGTTACACTCTCCTTGCAGAATTGTAATCATTTAGCCACTTCCCAAGTACTCATGGTGAAAGTGTGTCTTAGGGCATTAACTGCTTCAAACACCCACACACTATGCATCCAGTGTTCTATCCACCAACAAACTTCTCTTTTATACCTTCAATTCCCCAATCTGTATTCTTACCCTTCATGTAAACACTATCATACTTCTGTTTCAGTATTGTAGTGACCATACAGCACTATCGGCCACATGCATCATTGTTGTCGTTTGCGATTTCTTAATTGCGAAAATTAAGGAATCGCAATTAAGAAATCGCCAACGGATATGCACCAATAAAACAATTTTTTTTTAGCAATTTACTTAAATTTCGTTAAGTGCGATTCACAATTTGCGAATCGCAATTAAGAAATCCATTCCTATTGATTCCTATGGGCCTAGAGGCCAATAGGAATCAATGGAAGTAATTTTCAATTTGCGATTAGCAATTTGCAAATCGCAAATTCAAAATGCAATTTCAAGGGTGCAGGGGGGTCCAAAGGACCCCCCTGCACCCCTGAAATATAACTTTAAGTGCATTTTTCACACACACATGCCCCAAGGGCATGTGTGTGTGTAAAATCAAACTTTCAAAAATGCACTTTTGTGCATTTTTGAAAGTTTTCGCAAATTACCATGAAGGTCAACTTCATGGAAACCTCTCCCTATTTGCCAATTCGCAAATTTAAAATGTTCATGCATTGCATTTAAGAAATCTCAAACTGCGATTTCTTAAATGCAATCCCAATTTTAGAAATCGCAACATGATTGCGATTTCTAAAATTGCGAAAAACATGATGCATCACAATTTTGTCAATTGCATTCGCAAACGGCCGAAAATTGCGATTCGCACCGTTTGCGAATGCAATTGACAATGATGCATGTGCCCGTATGTGTTTATCTATACACTGTTCAAAAAGAATCCATTTACTACATTAAAACACTAATCATCGGATGTACAATAAGTGCTACATCCCCAGAGATATGCCACTTATTGTATACTGTGACATCACCTCCTAGTAGTGCAGGGGTTTATAATGTGATGCAATTTCCAAATGCAGCACATTGTAAATACCACATATCATGGCACATCTTTTACACCACCTGTGCGTCACAAAGTGACGCAACACCTTTGTAAAAGAGACACAAGGGAGTTGTAAATCCACGCCTAACACATACAAATTCGTCCAGGCAGTTTCACCAGCAGTGCAAATTGAATCAGAGACTTGTAACATATTTATGTGCATATGTTACATTCAAGTGCTTCGGAGGTACTAAAGTATACTATAGGTAAACTGCTTATAGATTTATACTGTAGCACTTCTTTATAGTTCTGCGCTTTCACATTCACCATACACTAGTAATGTATTCATTCATTCATTTATAAACTTCACAGTCATTCTGACAAACTTTTATACACACATAGAAATATAGTTCTTTCTTTGACCAGTGAAGGTATTTTTTAGTTTTCATTTGTTTTGTGTTTTTTCAACAAGTTTTTTTTAAACCCAAAAAATTAAACGGGAACTCAAAAAGTATCCAACAAGAGCAAAAGAATAAAAAAAAAGCTAATGTCAAGGACAGCGATGCTCCTGCATCCTGCGTTTCATCAATGCTTACAATTTTAACATCAGCAAAATCAGGATCAATGTGGGGTGTGGACTGCTTGCCGGAAATGCTGGTGCAGCAGTTGATGTACTTGGTGCACTAGCAGGTCGGTTGTCCTGCAAGCTCCATCTTACAGCTCGAGCAAAGTTGTTTGGATGCAAGTTCTTCATGTGTTGCACCATATTTGCTGTGCCAAAGGAGTATTTTTTACTTGGATCACCCCTAGAAAGAGTTGTTTGGCATATTTTACAGGTTACTTTTGGAGAATTAACCTTTTTTGTGCCCTTCTGGAAAAGTAAAAAACTTCCAAATTACAGCTTCTTTCCTCTTCTTTGAAGGTTCTTCAGGAAATAAATCTCCATCTGAAGAATGGCTGGAAGATGAGTCCATTGCTGATGCTATGGAGGTTTTCCTTCTATTTTACAGGATTCTCAGAAGAAATGCTTCTTCTTAGAAAGTCAAACTAAATGATTAAAATGGGACGGAACTTTCAACATTTGCAATAGCAACTATTATGAACCAATCAAATCTCTTTTTTTAAAGTCACATGGCTTTCCGTACGCTTACGCTGAGCTTCATGTGCTCTTACGAAGCGAGTCCGCATGACGTTCCACCGCGATTTCTATAATCGCTTTTAAAAGTAATATACGATTGTACAAACTTAAAAAAAACTATTTTCATAAATACTCTAGATAATGTACTCTATTAGTATGTTAATTAAATATATAAGTATATCTTTTTAAACAATTAAAAACATTTGTGCCTTTCGTGTACGAGGCGCCGTACATGACGTCACACAGAAACATGGATGTGACGCGTAACGTCCAAGTGTATTCGTAGCGTATGCAAGAGTACGCGCTGAGAATGATTACCAGTACAAACTATGATGCAATCACTTTCTCACTGTCAAATCAGAGCACAGGGAGCGCTACGAGAATGGTTACAAGTGGTCACTCATTGGAGATCCGAATCTGGCCCTGCCTCTGTGCCCATGACAACCCTGCCCATTTCTCTCTCTGTTGTTAATTATTGGTCCACACACTCACACTTGCACATGCGTGGTACACGCCCGCCCACACTTTCCTAGATATCACCACGTAGCTTTCTTGCTATTACTAAGCCTGGAAACCAATACATTAGCCAATAGGAGGGCCCCCAGGGCCGTCATTCTTCTAGACCCCGAAAACACCACCAATGATGGCCCTGGGCTTAGTTTGGTCAACCCCTGCGGTTCGCATATAAAGCGGATACTAACGTAAGCACGCTCTATTTTGCCTGCACTGCGATGACAGACAGACTGTCATCGTCGTCGATTGTACTATGAATTATTTGCTTGAGAGCAGAAGGACTCATGACACTCGACGTGGTGTCACTGCTGCTGCCGTCCAGTGAGGCCACCATAGCCGCAGTGTCGGCGTCGCCCGCGCCCACCCACCCAGGCCCAGCCAAAGCCCAGCCTTTGAAGACAAGACAAGAGAGAACAGAAGCAAAGGTAAGAGAAGCTGTTAGCATCAGCCGCCGCTGTACATTGTGCGTACAAGAATTTCTGTATCGTATTTTTCAAGTGTCACGTGGTTTGGCCTGCATTCTTATAAATTGTGCTTTCATAATAGAATTATTTTTTGACTGAGTCATGTACCCCTCCCAGCTCTGTTTTGCTTTGTTTTTGTGCTCCATTTGCTTTCTACTTCATTGTATTTGCTCCCTCCTAATCCTCCCATCCCTTTTAATGTGTATTGCTACCTCACATGGCCTTTCCAGGCCTCTATTCCTATTTAATATATATTGTTTATCATAATTAAACCATTTACTGCAACCATTCTTTTGACGCAGTGTGCGGGTTCTGAACAGTGGACTCGGCCTTGTCGGACGTTGAGCATTTGCAGCACCAGCCAGGTACTGTTCTGAACGTTCAGCGGCCAACGGCACCATAAATGGTTAAATAAATTGTGCATGCATGAATTTCTGTGACGTATTTTTGAATTGTGCCCCGAGTTTTAGCCTGTATTAGTTCAATTTGTGCTTTCATATTGGTATTTTTTTACTACGTCACGTGCCCTCCCAGCCGTTTTGCTTTACTTTTCCGCTGAACATGCTCTGTGCTTCATCGTATTTGCTCCCTCCTACTCCGCCCATGACTTTTTTTCTTGATTGCTACCTCACATAGTCTTCCCATACCTCTATTCTTATTGATCATATATCGTTTATCATAATTAAGCTGTTTACTGTGACCGTTCTTTCGGTGCAGTGTGCGGATTCTGAACAGTGGGCTAGACCCCGTTGGACAAAGAGCATTTGCAGCACCAGCCAGGTACTGCTCCGAATGTTTAGAGGCCCACGGCACCATCAATGGTTAAATAAATTATGCGTGCATGAATTTCTGTGTCGTATTTTTGAATTGTGCCCTGAGTTTTAGCCTGTATTGGTCCAATTTGTGCATTCAAATTGGTATTTTTTTACTACGTCACGTGCCCTCCCAGCCGTTTTGCTTTACTTTTCCGCTGAACATGCTCTGTGCTTCATCGTATTTGCTTCCTCCTACTCCTCCCGTGACTTTTTATCTTCATTGCTATCTCACATAGTCTTCCCATGCCTCTATTCTTATTTATTGATTATATATTGATTATCATGATTAACCCGTTCACTGCGACCGTTCTTTCGGCGCAGTGTGCGTATTCTGAACAGTGGGCTACGCCCCGTCAGACGTTGAGCGTTTGCAGCACCAGCCAGGTACTGCTTCGAATGTTCAGCGGCCCACGGCACCATCAATGGTTAAATAAATTGTGCTTGCATGTATTTCTGTGACGTATTTTTGAATTGTGCCCCGAGTTTTAGCCTGTATTGGTTACATTTGTGCTTTCATATTGGTATTTTTTTACTACGTCAGGTGCCCCTCCCAGCTATTTAGCTTTACTTTTCTGTGGACATGCTCTGTGCTTCATCGTATTTGCTCCCTTCTACTCCTCCTGTGACTTTTTATCTTCATTGCTACCTCACATAGTCTTCCCAGGCCTCTATTCTTATTGATCATATATCGTTTATCATAATTAAACCGTTTACTGCGACAGTTCTTTCGGAGTAGTGTGCGGATTCTGAACAGTGGGCTAGGCCCCGTCGGACGTTGAGCGTTTGCAGCACCAGCCAGGTACTGCTCCGAATGTTCAGCGGCCCACAGGACCATCAATGGTTAGATAAATTATGCGTGCATGAATTTAAGTGTCGCATTTTTGAATTGTGCTCCGAGGTTTAGCCTGTATTGGTCCAATTTGTGCATTCAAATTGGTATTTTTTTACTATGTCACGTCCCCCTCCCAGCCGTTTTGATTTACTTTTCTGCGGCACATGCTCTGTGCTTCATCGTATTTGCTTCCTCCTACTCGTCCCGTGACTTTTTATCTTCATTGCTACCTCACATAGTCTTCCCAGGCCTCTATTCTTATTGATCATATATCGTTTATCATAATTAAGCTGTTTACTGCGACCGTTCTTTTCAGTGTCGTATTTTTGAATTGTTTCCCGAGTTTTAGCCTGTATTGGTTCAATTTGTGCATTCATATTGGTATTTGTGTGCTACGCCACATGCTTTGTGTTTCAACATACGTACTCTCTCTAATCATCATATTTGCTTCCTTTTAATCCTCTACAGACTTAAAATTTCTTGTTTCCCCACGTGACCTATAGTTCTTTTTTCTGTGCTGTAGTTGGCCTTCTAAACTTTTGCCTCCTCTGACTAGCATACATTTAATTCATAATAATTGTTGGATTTACATCTTTGACACTACGGTGTTGTACTAGCCCTTTATTTGGCTTAGGTTACCTAACCATTTTTACCTCTATCGTACATCCTTTTATGACATACTTTCAACAAAATACATGTTTTCGACACTTCACCACTTCATGATCAGTCTTTAAGTGCAATTACTCCCTTTTTTAAACTGTAATGGTAATTATTTCTCTATGATTAAAATGTTAACAAACAGCTACTGAAATGCACTTTTATTTGCACTTCATATTGTACTCGAACCAATTATAACAATTGCAATGTATACTGAAATAGGTGTGCTATATGTAATGATAAATACAACTAGATTGATAATTATTAGTGGGGCGTGAAATGGAATTTGTTTTTTTTTTAAACCTTTAGTGTGTTTAGAGTGTATTGTCCAAATTTAGGATAGCGACAAGGGGAACTGGTCTGATAGTAGTGATTAGTGTTGTGCTTCTTTTTAACCCCGGTGCCTTGTTTTTATAGAGCTATGTATTAACTCATTAAATTATTTAACTTTATTTATTAACTGTTCCTCGATTCATGGATGTTAATCTTACTATGAGGTACTGTTGCTGATAGTGATTCCTCCTTAATTATAATTTTCCTCGGGCGGTCAAATATTGTTAAATATTGTACTAGAGTATGTAAGAAATGTAATGTATTATTCTAAACTGTTTCTTTTAAGGTTGTCAACCGAAATAAAGAATAAAATGAAAAAAAATTAAATGTTAATCTTGATAGTTAAGTATACCAAGGCTGCTCATATAAATGCTACTACTGGGCCTACAGCAGTAACTGTGCCACCCACACATATGGCCTGGATACCCGTCACCCCCTCCCAACACAATCCCCAAGAATGGGAAGACGGATACAGTTCTTGAGCTTTTGGAAGGCGGGAGGGAGTTACCCTCCCGGCCGTATTTATTAAAATATGAAACAAAATTAAAACATTAAAATAATAGTTTCATATCATGTACAATTTCATTTATACATTACGATGTTTATTGGCTAACCTTAACATATCTCTAATACAAAGGTTCTCCTAGCCGATTCTAAAACATCCTGTAAATGCATTTCTCAAAATTCAAATTGTACATCCTAACATTACGGGCCAACGGCAAGGTCGTAACCGGTGTCAGATCCCTAATACCAGAACTCCCCCCCTTACTTGTGAGGGGCGGGCGCACAGAGGACTGTACCTCTGTGCCAACTTCCAATTTCCTTGTCTTAACGGGGGTCCATATTTACTCGACGCCATCTTGGTGGTCGTCCGAGGACTCGTGTGAGGTGTCTAGAAGGTAGCGTAGACCCCCCTCCCACCCCACACTGCTTACCACATCCGCCGTCGCGGATGTCCTGGCCCTTGGAAATTCCAAGGAGGGGACCCGTAGCCCCTCCTCCCCAGGGAGGGGCCTTGACCGCCTTCCCTTTCGGCGGTCCCATCCTTAGAAGGGTACCGCCTCCCCATGTGAGGGGCCAATGACCGCCTCCCCCGAGCGCTCCCATCCATAATGGGTGGCGCCCCACTTCTAGGGATCTTCCAATTACTGCTCACCGATCATGACCTTACCGCCCGACCAAAAATAAATACGACATTGTTTAATGAGAACGAAATAAACAATTATACTAGGCATTTCCAGTATAAACTTTTATCTCTACCATACACTTTTCCCAACACAACTGCGATACTCGCCTGAGTTCATGCTAAAAGAGCAACCATTTATTGCATATCAAAACACCAAACTTTATTAGCAACAACCTGAAAAGGAGGTAATATCATTATCAATCCATTTTATTGCAATACAAATCGCTGTCATCAGGGGCTGGTGGGTGGGTCAAAATTGGCTCTTGTTCCGTCAAGGGCTCACGTGCAACAAAGGGGTGCAGCTTCCAAGCACAGGAACAAGAGGATGCGTCTTTGGATTGTTGCTCCTTTTATTCTTCTCCGGGAGGGCGTGGCCCCTTCTCCGACCGCCTACAGGGCGTGGCCAACGGTGTAAGTGTCTAGGACAACCCCTCTTGGGCGGGAAAAGGCGCGCCCCGGCTACGCCGCTTCGGGCATACCAGCCGTGACACGCCTCCCGCCCAAAATGGCTTCCCGGGGGGATTGGGGCACCTGACCATACGTTCGGGGGGACCGAGTGGTCGCCCCTTTCCATATGGCCTGGATACCCATCACCCCCTCCCAACACAATCCCCAAGAATGGGAAGACGGATACAGTTCTTGAGCTTTTGGAAGGCGGGAGGGAGTTACCCTCCCGGCCGTATTTATTAAAATATGAAACAAAATTAAAACATTAAAATAACAGTTTCATATCATGTACAATTTCATTTATACATTACGATGTTTATTGGCTAACCTTAACATATCTCTAATACAAAGGTTCTCCTAGCCGATTCTAAAACATCCTGTAAATGCATTTCTCAAAATTCCAATTGTACATCCTAACATTACTGGCCAACGGCAAGGTCGTAACCGGTGTCAGATCCCTAATACCAGAACTCCCCCCCTTACTTGTGAGGGGCGGGCGCACAGAGGACTGTACCTCTGTGCCAACTTCCAATTTCCCTTGTCTTAACGGGGGCCCATATTTACTCGATGCCATCTTGGTGGTCGTCCGAGGACTCATGTGAGGTGTCTAGAAGGTAGCGTAGACCCCCCTCCCACCCCACACTGCTTACCACATCCGCCGTCGCGGATGTCCTGGCCCCGGGAAATTCCAAGGAGGGGACCCGTAGCCCCTCCTCCCCAGGGAGGGGCCTTGACCGCCTTCCCTTTCGGCGGTCCCATCCTTAGAAGGGTACCGCCTCCCCGTGTGAGGGGCCAATGGCCGCCTCCCCCCGAGCGCTCCCATCCATAATGGGTGGCGCCCCACCTCTAGGGATCTTCCAATTACTGCTCACCGATCATGACCTTACCGCCACAGGCCGGATAGTTGACCGACTATCCGGACCCCCCACAAAGCTCCTACTAAAGGTCATAGATACGTAAACTCTTTAACCAAGCTAAGAAGTCACCTATGAGTAAGACATTTCCCTCCCGGGACAAATGGACCCCATCCGCCAAATACATATGGTCCCCCCGGATACACCTGTGTGGAATACACTGCAATTTACCTGTACGAAACAACCTACTCAATTTGTTATTAACCTTCTTTACTGACTGGTTCAAAGCTGGCACAGAGAGGGCCCCACGCCACACCTTCCGAGGAATCATGTGTGACCATGCGATTGTGCACCCCGGAACCCTTCTCGCCAACCAACTTACTGTGGACAGAATTCATTCAAGAAGTACTCGTCGACCAATGGTCACCAAATCATTGCCCCCAAGATGCACTATGATTACAGATGGCGGTGACCTCGTCCGCCCTAACAGTCCCTCAATGAAACTTTGAAACTGGTCAATACAGAGCCCGCCCCTTCCGTGGAAGGTCACCCTGTACCCGTATTCCCCAGCCACGTGAATCATGTCACCTGCTTTGAATACGTCTGCGGCGCGCCTCACGTATGAGTGGCCAACGACCCACACCACTCTTTCCTCAGCCGGTGATCTTTGACCGCTGGTCCCCAGGTGTTGGGTCAACTGCACAGTCCGCCCCACATAGCCTGCTCGCGAAACTGAAAACCAAACAGAAAACAAGAAGCGTGAGTGCATGACATTAGCTTCACAACATGTGCAAACGCACATACCTTTTATAACAGTTTGAGGACCAACGCCCCAACCGCTTCACTTTTTCAACACTCAGACCCCTGGCTGTAGCCTCTGTAGCAGCCCCTATCCGGAAGGAATGGGTCCCAAAATCGCTCGGGTTCAAGTCCGCCTCCGCAATTGCCATTGTTAACACCCGCTGAAACTGAAACCTAGTCAGTGGGGTGGCGTCGGTGTGCCTCAGCAAGCTTCCCCCCCATGCTGCCGCCCTCAGCGCTAAGTACTCTTCAACGCATTTAACCGGGCACATGGGAGATCCCGGAATCCGCTGGACTACCACACTGTCCCCGATCGCTCCCTGATCGGTCTTGGACCTGGCTATCGAGATCACCATTGTCTCGCCCCTAATTTGAATGTGTTCTCGACACAGTCCTCCCCCCGTGTCCTGCTTGTTCCTCGCTACCAGTTCGCTTACCCGCATAGCCCCATGGAATGCTAATGCAAAAGCGGCCCGGAACAGCACTGTCTCTGACAGGGATGAACATGTTGCAGGAAGTACGGACATTAACAGGGACAACCTTTCTAAACCTATCGGGTGCCTCTCATCCACTCTACGACCCTCAAGGCGTTGCCACCCACGCAGCGCCTTCTGTACAAGAAAGGACGATGTGAGGTCCTGGATGCCATGAGCCCGCGCCATGAAGGAAATGGCGGCCCGGTGCGTATTGGCCGTAGCCACTGATCTGCCTGCCTGATGTAATGCTACCAGAAATTTCAGGACATACTCCTCCTGCCTCCAATGCTCCCCCCTAGCTGAACCCAAAAAGGACCAATAGGAACGGAACGCCCCTTCATATGCCTTCCTTGTCCTGGGTGCTAGACTCTCTCCCACGAGGTTTTGTAATCCGGGGCACCGAGAGACCAGAGAGCTTCGGGAAATGGTGCCGCCACTGAGTCCGCTGAGGGCAGAAAACCCCGGAAGGCCTGCATATGGGAACGAGAGAGTGCATCAGCTGCCTGGTTTAGTACCCCTGGCACGTGTCTTGCCCTAAAGTGGACGTTTAGTCTCATACATAGCAGGACAATTTCCTTCAGCAATCTCAAAATCCATTTGCAGCGTGCTGCCTGATTATTGATACATTCGACCACGGTCATATTATCAGACCAGAACACCACAGAGCGATCACGAAACCCCTCTGGCCATGTTTTCAAGGCCACCAGAATGGGGAGCAGCTCCAGAAACCCGATGTTACCTGTGAGCCCATTATCGTGCCACCACCCTGGCCAGGTTCGTGCCGACCATTGATTGCCAAATATGGCGCCAAAACCTACACTCCCTGCCGAGTCGGTCCACAACCCCAGTTCTTCCGAAGAAACTGGGGGTTCGGTCCATACGACACGACTGTTGAAATCTGCCAGAAATGCCAGCCATATGCGCATATCCTGGCGAACCTCTGCTGACAGTCTTGTGCGGTGGTGCCCTTCCTTGAGGCCAACCATGGCTTGTGCGATAGAGCGGGAAAATGGGCGAGCCATTGGTATCACTCTAAGGGCAAAGTTAAGTTGACCCACAGCCTGTTGTAACTGATGGAGAGTTACTTTTCTCTCGCCGAGGCACATTTCGAGCGAGGCCCTGAATTTCATTACCTTCTCTTTGGGCAAGCGGAAGCACCCCTCTACAGAATCGAGCTCAATTCCCAGAAACTCGAGTGTAGTAGATGGCCCTACCGTCTTACCTGGTGCCAGTGGCACGCCGAATTCCTTCATAAGATTACAGAATTTCCTCAAAGCCTGTGCACATTCCGTGTCCCCGGCTGCCCCCAGAAACAGAAAATCATCAAGGTAATGCATAACCTGTGTAAAGCCCGTGGCTCTTGTGAACGCCCATTGCAAGAAACTACTGAACTTCTCAAAATACGCACAAGAGATGGAGCAACCCATTGGCATACATTTATCCATGTAGTAGCGTCCTTGAAACATAAAACCTAAGAGACGCTGATCATCTGGGTGTACCGGGAGCAACCGGAACGCTGACTCGATGTCTGATTTAGCCATCAGCGCTCCGGGCCCCAGGCGATTCAAAATGGTGACGGCCTCATCAAAGGATGCGTACCGCACCGAACAAACTCCCGGATCAATCGCATCGTTCACCGAAAGACCCCTAGGAGCGGACAAATTGTGTATTAACCTGAACTCACCTGGGTCCTTCTTGGGGACCACTCCCAACGGTGAACAAACAAAGACGCCAACTGGTGGCATGCCATATGGTCCAGCAACCCGACCTCGGGCCACTTCTTTCCCAATCTTTGTCTGAACCACCGCCGTATTTTGTTGAACCGATAGTTGGTTCTTACATTGTGCCTCCCCCCGAAAATCCCCCGCCGGGATGCGGAAACCATATGAGAAACCGTCTCGCAACACCCTGGCGGAGATATAATCAGGGTATTCATTCAGCCAAGGGATCAGTGCCATGATATCAACAGGAGTAGGTAATGGTGCCCCTCGGTCGATTTTAGACCTGTTTGGCGCCTCCTCTACCTCCCGTATCACCATTCTTGGCTCTGCACGAACTCTCGGGGTGTGAGGACTGTCCGCACCCTGCACACTCATGCCTGAACTTGCATGTCCCCTGTGGCCTAGTGCACTTGCCTCTGTTAAAACTCCAACAGACCCCTTTCCTACCCGAGTTCCCATTATTCTTTGCGTTCTGATCACTGCTTGTGCCCGCTCGAAAGGGCGCCCCCAAAGAATGGCGGGAAGGCTCAACCCTGTTCCCGCCCAAAGAAGGCGACTTCGCCGTGTTCGACCCCACAAGTTTCTGCCAGGAAATGGAGTCGAAACAATCCCACGTCAGGGATGAGTCGTGCTCCTTGGACTTACGAAATGTGCTATCATAACCACACCATTGATTGCCCCCGTATGATTCATAGAATTCCATGATACGTGTCTGATAAACAGCTAGTTCCAACAATAATTCGGGCCTACGTTCCCCCATAATTGCAGTGAACATTCCAAACGCCCTGGCCCAATTGGCGATCGTTTCATCTACTCTGAAACCCGCCATCTTTGCACGCCATACACTAGGATGCAACAACTCCTTCTGATTTCTCACATGCTCAATCTCATAGTGATCGGTCAACAAGGAAAACATGTTCACATATTTATCTGCCCAAATCCTTTCTTTCACATCCATCGGGATATGTTGAACCACTTTTTCCCTCCTTGAGGGTAACGATCCCTCCCCCGCCATCGGCAATGGCTGCTTACCCGAACAAGTAGCTGTGACTGTTGTCGCTGCCGATTCAACGCTCGATACTGGTTGTTCCACAGGAACCTGCGGGGAAACAAGAGGACAAGGTGCCTTCGCAGCATCTTTCGATTGCCGCAACTGCTTCATTATCGACCTGGCTTCCTCAGCCGTGGCCCCCTCGTTCTCTCTGCCCAACCATGCCGCCAACTGGGCAGCCAGCTCAGGAGGCATATCCCCCTCGTTCACCGGAGTGACCACTACAGGGATCGGTTGTCCCGTCTTCGGGACCGGAACTGGGGCCTCGATCGGAGTGACCGGGCTCGCAGGAGGTGATTCGGGAACCGGAGCCTCCCCACCTGATGCCCCCTTCCTGGCCCTTCTACCTCTCCCGTTAGGGATTACTCCCGGCAATGCAGGTCCGATGACTCTCTTCGGTCCACCCGCACCATTCATCGCCGCCATTTGCTTCTTCATGTCCGCCATGTCCTTCACCAGCATACGAAGCATCTGTTCGGTTCCAACCTTCTTTCCGACCTTCTTGCCAGGCATCGTTCGCGGAGATTCCTCGAGGTCCTAGGTCAACAAGCTCCGAAATCGCTGAAAGAAGAAACACAAAATTACAAGTTCTCAAAATTGGCTCTTGTTCCGTCAAGGGCTCACGTGCAACGAAGGGGTGCAGCTTCCAAGCACAGGAACAAGAGGATGTTTCTTTGGATTGTTGCTCCTTTTATTCTTCTCCGGGAGGGCGTGGACCCTCCTCTGACCGCCTACAGGGCGTGGCCAACGGTGTAAGTGTCTAGGACAACCCCTCTTGGGCGGGAAAAGGCACGCCCCGGCTACGCCGCTTCGGGCATACCAGCCGTGACACGCCTCCCGCCCAAAATGGCTTCCCGGGGGGATTGGGGCACCTGACCATACGTTCGGGGGGACCGAGTGGTCGCCCCTTTCAAAGAAACTCTAAATATAAAAATCACGGCTATCACTGCACGGCCTGAGCTCCCTTTGTTAAACTGTCATGTTTTAAAACTGCATCCAGTTCACAGGCCTTACCTCTGTATTTGTGTAGACCGTACTCTGCATCTCCCGTTTAAATTTTCTACACACAACATATTTTTATAAACTACATTCATAAATGTTTTTTTATTTTGCATTAACTTTTTGTGTTTAACAAACGTTTGTGTTAGGTTGTTTAAATAATTTCTTCTTTAACAAATGTTACTTTTTCGAAATTAATTTGCAGGAAGCATAACCAGTGATAATTCACCAGCAACTGTACCATCTTCACATACTGTCCGATCTTCACAACCTGTACCAGGTACACCACGTTCTGCTACTTGTAAATAGTGTATACTATAGCTAATAGCGTATGATGTACATATTTCTTCCTCTTTAGAACCTCGTGTGCTTTCATATATTTTTATAACTAATCGATGCCGTCCCCTCAAACATATGTCTCTCAACACCAAATATATATATAGATTCATTCCTATTACAGTTACTTATCTTTAACTAATAATTAGCCATAAATGTGTACTGAAATTCTCTACTCTGAAACCTATGATTGGTTTAACAGTCAGGTTCGATGTTTGCTCAACATACACATTTGTTATTATGTTATTCAGTTTGCAGAATGCTACCCAACTCGTCAGCCAGTAACCCAGAGTTTTTACTAATGTAATATTGCTGAAGAATTATGGACTGAACATTGCAAAAAAACCTAATGGAGTCATCAACTTTGACTTTAAACAATAATATTGACACCACTTGTGGGTGTCCTCTATGGTCTCCAGGTTTTGGTACATTCTAAGTCTATATATCCACTGTATAATCCTGTTGGTTGGAGGCACTGAAAGATGGTGTTTATGTACCCACCCACCAGGGTAACGATAATATTCAAGACCAAAAAAGGCCCAGAACACAAAATTATTACAGCTACACCAGAGCACATTCTATCATTATATCTGTAATCCTAAAGACAACCCAGGTCAGTGCAGAGAACAGACATCACTTTGGGACAGTCTCCCACCAGATGTGGAGACTGCCCCACAGTGATCTCTGTTCTGTAGACTGACCTGGGTTGTGCTTAGGATTACAGATATAATGACATTGTCCTCTGGTGTAGCTGCAAAAAATAGGTTTGACTTTAACATTTCAATGATAAATAAGGTCTCACACTCTAGTATTGTCCTGAACATTGGATTCTTCTTTATTTTCTTTTTTATGGAAGATCTTTCATAGACGAAGAAATATCATTACTTTTTAACAAAGTATAGTGAGATATTGTCATTATAGTTGTGAATTTTCAATATTGTTTGTAGTAAAGCATTTTAAATATGTTTGCAACAGTTGTAACTGTCTCTAATCCTGGATCTGAAAAGACCTAGACTCATACATAATATATTGCAAACTAAGTTTTCAATTGTTAGCATTGCTGTTACGATGTCCTAATATACATCTTTTTTTACATTTACAGTCTGTTGAAAATAATTGCTATCTGCAACCAAGGTACTTCAACAACATGCGTCCAAAGGTTAATGGTAAGTACCGTCAATGAGTGTAAATAGACAACATTATAATTATTAAAAGTCCTTGGAGTCTTTAGAATGCATTAACTCTCCAGTTCACATTTGCTAATACAGGGAGTATGTAACTCTCCCTGAAATAACTGAGGCATTTGCAAGGGTCTTTTTAGTGCAGTGATGTGGAAGGTCAAGGGAAACACGTTTTTATGTGTATTTTGTCCTTGGAACAAGTAGGCCCAACCCCCTGCAGAACAAACCCTTTGGCTACCAGTTTGCAGTACCACATTATGGATCAAGGATGGGCCCTGTGTGCAGTTAAGGTAACATTTTTGTCCATATGTTGATGCTGTTCAAACTTGTATTCATAGTTTAATAATTGAAAGCTTTATTATTAGGGTGAACGCTCTAAGTAAATGCTGTGAGCTCTGAGACTGCACTACTGACAGTGGTTCCAGTATAAAAATGTGTACACAGGTTTTCAAAGTACAGCAATATGAGGCTATGAATAATGCTCCCAGAATACTCTCTGATTTGATACAAATATTTGCAGAACTTTGAAAGCAAGAATAATGATTCTTTACTTTCAAAATAAAATGTTCATCTAAAAATGAAAGCAGGAAAACAACATTTAGCTAAACTACTGCACAATTTTAGGTACCATTTCTTTTCAGCATCATTTAGTAACATGTGTTTGTTAATGCATGCTAGTATTCTCAAAAATATTCAATATAGAAAATCAATGTAACCAGTTTCAATAAAATTATGGGAAACAAAAATAAACAAGCATTGACAAAGCCTGTTGGTCTGAAATTGGTGGTTAGCTTTTTAGTTTTCTCAATGTGTGAATTGTGTTGCCTTCGTTTTTCTAAAACCTTATTGGTGTGGGAGCTGCTTCGCCCTCACCATTATAACAAACACTGGCTAAATCAAAAATAGTTTTTGGTCTCAAAAAGCAAACACTGCCGCAGTACTTACTGGCACTGAACAAAGCTACTTTGCGTGCTGGTATACTCTTTTTGAAACACAAGCATGCTGTCACTCACAGTGAAGCCAGCCATGCTGAGAGAAACAGAATTTTAATAAACACAAAAGGTCACGGTAAATACCAGACCCAATTTGGGGCCCAAGTCTCAAAAGTGCACCCATGGTTTATGTCTTTGCATTAAGTACAGCTATACAGCTTTCATGAATTCCCACAAATTTTACAGAAGTAAGACAAGACATAGTACTCCTAGAAAATATTTCTGAACTGGGGGGCATATTATCAAGAAGAGTGTTAAAATTATCACTGCTTTAGTGACCGGAAACTGCCGCTAAAATATATATATATATATATTTATATATATATATATATATTCACTGAAAAAACCATAGGTTATAGACCATATATAGTTAGGAATTAGCATTTACAAAACCTTGAAAATTCACTGAAAAAAACATAGGTTATAGACCATATATAGTTAGGGATTAGCATTTACAAAACCTTAATTTACTCGCACAAAACCATTGAAATTCGCATATATAGTTAGTTGCACTAACTATATATCGCGCACCCGCAATCCACTGCTGATGATGTCACATATTACATCATTCATGACATGGTCATGAGTGAGTAAAGAACAATAACTAGGTAAGAAGGAAGGCAGAGGTTGTGGGAAGGACTCTGGATATGGTATGTTGCTTGGTCCCTGAGATGCATCGATGTCACTGCCTTGCACAAATGGCATAAGTCCTGGATGTTGGGTGCCATAGTTGAGGGTTCGGAGCAGCGCTTGTAACACTGTCTGAAGCTTATTTGCACCTGCTGCAGCTTCACTATTCTCAAAGTAAGTGGGGGCTGTTTGTGGACCTGACTGCATTGGAAAACAATGTGATGCGGTGCCTCCCTGAACCGCTTGACGGAGGCCCCCGAGATAATTGCGCCTGCTCCACACCTTGTCCCACAATCCGTTTGACCTGAAGACACGTCCTGCGGTGCCCTGGTCCGACCATCACATATACCTGCTCCAGGAGACGGCATGGGGTGCAGTAGAAGAGAGAGGCAGCGCGAACGAGCCTCCCCCACCTCCCCAGGTGGAGGTTTCTCAGCTACACCCCAGCGCTTCACTCGACCAGCTGACTTTCGCCCGCTCTTGCGACACAGTGCCTCGCTTGGCCAGCTGAATTGCGCCTGCTCTTGCTATTACAACGTCTCACCCGCCATCCAACGGAATTGCACCCAATCTTGCGGTGCAGTGACAGGCGGCTGCTACGGAGCTCACGAAATGGCAGTCTGCTCCACAGACTTGGGCCTGGCCTGCAAAGATGGCTCTGGGCAACCGTGGAACTCGGACGCTTGACTGCTAGGGCATGGGCCCCATTCCCAAAAGAGTCCCCTCAGCCTTGAAGATTCTACAACAGTCACCGAGACCCCCGACTCCCGTAGACTTCCGGTGGGGAGCGACTGACATGATTGCTCGCGGAATGGCCACGACGTAGCCACGAGATGGTGGTGCTCTCATGCTGACGCCAGCTTCAGTCTGAAACATCCAGAAACACTGTAGACTACCAATTCGATCAGTTCCGGTGGAGCCCCAACGTGACCCGGTAGAGAAGAACTTGCCCTCCCCTCTTTGACTGATGGTTCTTGTTGCCTGTCCCTTCTCTTGTCATTTAACAGAACTTTTTGGACTGCTGAAAGGGGTTGTGTTCCGACCGCTGGTTGGTGGAGACATTTTGACTATATTCTGGAGCTGCGTTGTCGCGTAATACGTCATATGACGCGCCGCGTTAGCGCACCCGGAAGTGCTCCGGTGCGCGAGGCGCAGCTTCCCGGAAACGATCCAGAGCGCGCCGCGCAGCGCGTAACGCAAGCATAACAGATCATGTGACTTGTTAATAAAACTTTTCATTGGTTCATTTTACTTTTGTTATTCTAATGATGAAAGGCTTGGTCATATGACCCAAAAATAACACTTTTCATTGCTTTCGAACATTTTTTTTTCCCAAATTATGAAAGCCCCACCTTTTTTTTTCTCACTCTGACTTGTAAAGCAAAGGACCCAGATGCATTTACAGTTTATCACTAACAATGTTCCAGGCTAATGTATTTTCCCGGGAAATTTACAACTGTCCTGCAAGTAAAATATTCCTATTTCGAGAAAAAGGGCGTTTCTTCGTCCCATGAGGGAGCCGTTGAGCAAAAGAGGCTCGGCCTGCTGTCTTAGTCGCTGATAGGCAGGAATATCGGATTCTTATTGATCACTTTATGTTGCAGGAGTGGAAAACTCACTAGCCCTTGACCATTTATCTTTACTGCGTTCCTGCGTATTATACCTTTTAACCGTTATGTAATCGGGCTGCTTTATTTCAGTTGCCTTTTACTGATTCAAAAACAGTGGCTATTATTCAAAACTATACCAAAAAAGGTACTACTACCATGTTTTGTTTTAAAAACCTTTATTGGGAAAATGTCAGTATACAAATACGGGCCTATAACCACGTGGGCCGGCCACGGAGCAAACTGGAATCGTATATGATGAGGGGACATTTACACTGTAGAAGAACGTAACGGGCGGGCCATTAGGTTGCAAGAACTCAGGTGTCTAACAGTTGCGGAATCGGTGGACGTACATTTTATAATTAAAGTACGACAGGGCCAGTTACAATAAAATTATCTAGATATACATTTGCGGGCAAGTACCATGGGTGACGTTAATTCGAACTTTCAATAGTACAGTAATCAATAACACATCAGAACTTAATATCAATAGGGATGTCCAAATGTTCAATCAATTCTCGTCCCCGACCGCCATGTGCTTCAAAACTGCATACGTATCTCGTGATATCAAGGTTGGGCAACCAGTACACAACAAGGAGTTACGAGTCCCATTTATACCGGCGCCATTTTGTGCGAGGCCGGGCAGGTCCAGGATATAGTCAAAATGTCTCCACCAAAAAACGGTCGGACCAGAACCCCTTTCGGCAGTCAAAAAAGGTTCCGTTAAATGACAACAGAAGAAATAGGCAACAAGAACAATCAGTCAAAAGAGGGGACGCTTTCGTGAATGGGGCCCATGCCCTAGCAGGCAAGCGTTCGAGTTCCAAGGTGTCCTGGGGCCATTTTAGTGGACCAGGCCCAAATCCAAAGAGCTGGTCACCATTTTGAGAGTCCTGTTGCAGCCGGCTATCGCTGCACCACAAGAGTAGCCGCAATTCATCTAGATGGCGGGTGAGTCACTGTACCGCAAGAGCGGGCGGAACTCAGCTGGATGGGGGGTGAGGCACTGTGCCGCAAGAGCGGGGGGAACTCAGCTGGAAGGGGAGTGAAACGCTAAGAGGCGCCCCACTGCAGATGAGGTGCCTCCACCTGGGGAGGAGGGAGAGGCCGTTTGCGCTGCCTCCCCCCCCCTCGGGCACCCCACGCCGTCTTTAGGCGCAACATTGTAGGATGGCCACACCAGTGAAACTTGCTGGACACCACCTCGGTGCCATCTGGATCTCGGCGCGTTCGAGTTACTGTACCGCAAGAGTGGGGGAAAATCAGCTGGATGGCGGGTGAGTCACTGTACCGCAAGAGCGGGCGAAACTCAGCTGGATGGAGGGTGAGGCACTGTGCCGCAAGAGTGGGCGCAACTCTGGTGAACGGCGAGTGAAACGGTAAGGGGCGCCCCACTGCAGATGAGGTGCCTCCACCTGGGAAGGCGGGAGAGGGCCGTTTGCGCTGCCTCCCCCCCCCCCGGGCACCCCACGCCGTCTTTCGGCGCAGCATTGTAGGATAGCCACACCAGTGCGGCAACTTGCTGGACACCACCTCGGTGCCATCCGGATCTTGAAGCGTTGTGCTGCCTTCGGCCTATTCGCACATCGGTCCGCTACTGACGCCGCCTCACAGGCCAATGGATTTTGTAGGCTTTTTATAGCCCAAAGCCGCATAACAGGTCATGTGACTTGTTTATAAAACTTTTCATTGGTTCATTTTGCTTTTGGTTTCCTAATGATGAAATGCTCGATCATATGACCTAAAAATAACACTTTTCATTGGATTGAAACATTTTTTTTTCCCAAACGATGAAAGCCCCACCTTTTTTTTTCTCACTCGGCAATCCAAAAAGGTTCCGTTAGATGACAACAGAGGGGACAGGCAACAAGAACCATCAGTCAAAAAAGGGTAGGGCAAGTTCTTCCCAACCGGGTCACGTTGGAGCTCCACCGGAAGTCATCGAAATGATAGTCTACAGTGTTTCTGGATGTTTCAGACTGAAGCTGGCGTCAGCATGAGAGCACCACCATCTCGTAGCTCCGTCGTGGCCATTCTGCAAGCAATCATGGCAGCCGCTCCCCACTGGAAGCCTGCGGGAGTCGGGGGCCCCGATGACTTTTGTAGAATCTTCAAGGCTGAGGGGACGCTTTCGAGAATGGGGCCCAAGCCCTAGCAGGCAAATGTCCGAGTTCAAATGTGTCCCAAGGACATTTTAGTGGATCAGGCCCAAATCCGAAGAGCCGGCCGCTATTTTAAGAGTCCTGTGGCAGCCGCCTATCGCTGCACCGCAAGAGTGGGCGCAATTCAACTGGATGGTGGGCGAGACGCTGTAGCCGCAAGAGCGGGCGCAACTCAACTGGATGGTGGACGAGACGCTGAAGCCGCAAGAGCGGGCGGGAAACAGCTGAATGGCGGATGAGGCACAGTGCAGCAAAAGCGGGCGTAAAACCGCTGAATGGCAACTGAAACGGTAAAGGGGCGCCCCACTACAGCAGACGAGCCTCCACCTGGGGAGGCCCGTTCACGCCGCCTCCCCCCCCCCGGGGGTGCCCCACGCCGTTTTTCGGCGCAGCATTGTAGGATGCGAAGACCAGTGCGGCAAGTAAAGGACATCACCTGGGTGCCGTCCAGATCTCAGCGCGTTGTGCTGCCTTCGGACTATTCGCACAACAGACCTCTACTCACAGCAGCCCATTGTTCCTTTGTTTACATTTTTTTTTTAAACGTGTTTACTGTTTTTGGTGCGTTGTATATATTTATAAGTTATTAAAGTGTTATAATCCTACTACTTTGTTGGAGTGCTATATATTTTTAATGTGACACATAATTGTGAAGACTTTGATGTACAAAAAGGCATCCCTGGAATCTTCCGCTTCAGGCTCGGTCTCACACACCCTCACAGTGAGAATCCACTCCCCAATCACAATACAGGATCGTTATCAGATAGTAGGAACGCCTGTTGTGTGACGGATCTCATGGGTTGGGGGCCTTGATCTACTGTAACTCCTTTGAAGAGGGGTGATTCTTTACAGTTGAGGCCATAAACTACATCCGCAGGGCTAGGTGATAGCCTGGGACCGGCCTGGACAATCAGACACAAAGGAAGAGGAGTGTCAGAGGGTGCGGTAGTGAATAGGGTGAAAGGGAGGTGTCGGGCGGGCACAGGGTGTGATTCTCAGGGAAGAGCAGCGCAGATGGGGGGAGGTTTATGGCCCATGCATAAGAGAGAGAGCGGGGGTGACCAGTGCGTAGGGGAGATGCTTGCGAGGGTCGGGAGCCATGCTGAGGATCGGCGGCGTGCAGAGAATGGGTCTGGTCAAGGCATCTAAAATGGCTGCCGTGCACGACAAAAGTGTGGCATTGGAAAAAAAGCAAGATGGCGCAGACAATGTTTATCAATACGGATTAATTTATAACAATTATTTTTAACAATATATTTATTCGCAGTGTCAAAATGGCGGTCAACACTTCCTGATTTCCTTCAAATCGAACGTTAACAGACGTCACGATCGGCGGCGTGCAGAGAGTGGGTCTGGTCAAGGCATCTAAAATGGCTGCCGTGCACGACAAAAGTGTGGCATTGGAAAAAAAGCAAGATGGCGCAGACAATGTTTATCAATACGGATTAATTTATAACAATTATTTTTAACAATATATTTACTCGCAGTGTCAAAATGGCGGCCAACACTTCCTGATTTCCTTCGAATCGAACGTTAACAGACTTCCCGCAGCAAAAAAAAAAAAAAAACGCTTGCGCGCAGCCGCTGGAAAACAAGTATCAACATATATGAACCTCCTCAGCCACCCTCAGAAAACATAGGGGGTCAGGATACGTCTCCCGTACCCCCTTATACCCATTTCTCACATTGTTTTTCCTCCATCTTGTAATTTAATTAAATCGAAACACAAAATGGCGAATTCCCGTTTCGCGTCCCGATTCACTACCCGGTTAGCGAACCAGAAAGCGCTTCTACCGCAAAAAATATATATTTTTTTTTTGCCCCACGGGACCCTTTAATAACCCCAACATCATTCCTAGAGGGACAAGAAGGGTCTACCTTGCCCCTTTTTTATTAAATTTCCCCTTCGTTTTTCTCCTCCTCTTGTCTCTCGATCCTACCGAGAGACAAGATGGCGGCCGCTACAGACTGTTTAGAATGTTGACAGACACCGGAGAGCCAATCAGCTTCGCTTCGCAAAGCTCCGTTACGCGAAAAGTATGCGAACTGGTGCGCTATCTGGGACGCTGTCACAGATATATCTGTTTTTTTAAACGTTAATTTCTCAAAATCCACTGGAGCACATATATTGAGACCCAGCAAAGGCACATCAGGCTAACAGTCCCTACAATTTTGCAAAGTTTCGTGCAAATCCATTCAGACGTTCGAGCTAAAAGTGAGGCCAAACGCCCTATGGAAAAATGAATGGGAAAAACGCATTTTTGAAACCCCCCTTTTTTCTCGGCCCCCCCTTGACGAAACCCCCCCAAATTTTAAGGGGCTGCTCAGAAACAAAATGTGCCATTTTCCTGAAAATGTCAGCCGATTCCGTCCACAAACGCCAAAGTTATTAGACATAGAATTTTCAAAAGTTACATAGAGAAAAAATCCTAACTATATATACCTACTGGCGACCGCCAGTAGGTAATACATATACATGTATATATGTATATATATATTCACTGAAAAAACCATAGGTTATAGACCATATATAGTTAGGAATTAGCATTTACAAAACCTTAATTCACTCACACAAAACCATTGAAATTCGCATATATAGTTAGTTGCACTAACTATATATCGCGCACCCGCAATCCACTGCTGATCATGTCACATATTACATCATTCATGACATGGTCAGTGACATCACTGATGACATCACTGATGACATCTCAAATGACATCACTGATGACATCACTGATGACATCTCAAATGACATCGCTGATTACATCACTGATGACATCTCAAATTACATCACTGATGACATCACTGATGACATCTCATTTGACATTACTGATCACATCACTGATGACATCATTCATGTGATTATACGATGAACCTCTTCAGACTCTAATATAACCTTAGATACACTCAGTGTAAACAGACACTCACAGACTGTGACTCATCCATGGAGTTACTCACACACCTAATCAGTCATGCAAAGAATCAATCACACCTCCATTTCCTCAACTATACAGTTATACACACCTTACTTATTCAAACATATACTAACACATATTTACTCTCTTATACAATCCCTGATACAAGTTCTCAATAATCCATACAGCCACTCACACATTCACTGGCTCTTATGCACAGTTATTTATATATGTCCACTCTCACATGTACTGTGTTTTACATATGTACTTACTTTGACATGTAGCACTGAGATATCCATTCACTCACCAATACACTCATGCACACAGTCAACCGCCCATACAGCTGTTTCCACATGCACTTTTGAACCCATACATCTAGTGAATCAACTGCTCACACATCTATGCACAGAGTCATACACCTCCCAGCCACCCACACACACACTCAGTCTCCCATATAAATACTTGGGCAACCAATCAATAACCCATATAGTTACTCATATAGCCACTGATCAACACATGCAGCAGTTTACAGAACAACAGACATAATGATGCACAAATTAAGACAGTTTAGTCACTAACCCATGCACTCAGTGAGACACATTTAATCACTCACTCATACAGTCAGTCATGCACCTACTAAATCCTTCATCCAGACACTTATACATCTACTCATTCTTAAATATGTAAGACATATTTTAACTTTACAGAAACATACAGTCACTGGATGTTGTCATCAGTGATGTCATCAGTGATGTCATTTGAGATGTCATCAGTGATGTCATCAGCGATGTCACTGACCATGTCATGAATGATGTAATATGTGACATGATCAGCAGTGGATTGCGGATGCGCGATATATAGTTAGTGCAACTAACTATGTATGCAAATTTCGATGGTTTTGTGTGAGTAAAATAAGGTTTTGTAAAAACTAATTCCTAACTATATATGGTCTATAACCTGTGGTTTTTTCAGTGAATTTTCAAGGTTTTGTAAATGCTAATTCCTAACTATATATGGTCTATAACCTATGGTTTTTTCGGTGAATTTCAATGGTTTTTTAATGGCAAATATCAAAAGCTGTAAAATGTATTCTTCTTTTAAAGGAAGAATATATTTTATATGTATTTAATATAATTTTTTTATGTATATACATTTTTTGAGGGAACGAATTTATCAACTATCATGCTGAAGAAGAGTGTGGGGAAAAAAACAAAGAGGAGGACTAAGAGGAAAGAACAATCAGTTCAAAAATACAATTGCTTTAAAGCATGAAGTGCTTTTCCACACATTTAATTTTAAATAACCCATATTAGAATATACAAAATATCTACAGAGGAGACGGTGTACATTGAATTTTAGACTCTTCATTGGTACCTACATGTTGGTACTTACATCACCCACACAACACAACAGTTCTATTCAGAGCTACCCTACCCCAAATCGGAAAAAAATGAATTTATTTTTTTTGCCCCGCGGGGCCCTTTAATAGCCCCCACATCAATCCTCGGGGGTCAGGAGGGGTCTACCTTGCCCCCTTTCATTCATTTCCCCCCTCGTTTATTTCCACCTCTTGTCTCTCGATCCTACCAAGAGACAAGATGGCGGCCACTCCGGACTGTTTAGAATGTTGACAGTCACCGGAGAGCCAATCCGCTTCTCCTCGCAAAGTTCCGTTACGCGTCTGGTACACGAACCGGGGCGGTAACCGGGACGCTGTCACAGACATATATATTTTTTTGAACGTTAATTTCTCAAAATCCACTGGAGCACATATCTTGAGACTTAGCAAAGGCACATCGGGCAAACAGTCTCTACAATTTTGCCAAGTTTCATAGAAATCCATTCAGCCGTTCGAGCTAAAAGTGAGTCCAACCGCCCTATGGAAAACTCAATGTTAAAAACATGTTTTGGGACCCCCCTTTTTTCTCGGCCCCCGCTTGACGAAACCCCCCTAAACTTTCAGGGGACGCTCAGAAACAAAATGTGCAATTTTCCTGAAAATTTCAGCCAATTCCGTCCATCAACGCCAAAGTTATTCAACATAGAATTTTCAGAAATCCCTATTCAAAAAAATCCTAACTATATATACCTACTGGCGACTGCCAGTAGGTAATAAATATATATATATATATATATATATATATATATATATATATATATATATATATATATATATATAGAATTTTGAGATTTAACATTGAAAAAAATACTAACTATAACTACCTACTGGCGACTGCCAGTAGGTAATAAATATATATATATATATATATATATATATATATATATATATATATATATATATATATATATATATATATATATATATATATATATATATATATATATATATATATATATATATATATTACCTACTGGCGGTCGCCAGTAGGTAGTTATAGTTAGGATTTTTTTCAATGTTAAATCTCAAAATTCTATTTGGAATAACTTTGGCACCGGTTGACGAATCTGCCTGAAAATTTCCTGAAAATGGCCTCGTCGAGCTCCGGTCCTTCCTTGAAAGTTTGGGGAGGATACGTCAAGCGGGGGCCGAGATAAAAGGGGGGTCCCAAAACGCGTTTTCCCCATGTTAATTTCCATAGGGCGGTCGATTTCACTTTTAACCCGAACGGCTGAATGGATTTCCACCAAATTTGGTAAAATTGTAGGGATTGGTAGCCTGATGTGCCTTTGCTATGTCTCAAGATATGTGATGCAGTGGATTTTGAGTAATTTAGGTTCCAAAAAATATATATATCTATAGCAGCGCACCGGTGCGCGCACCGGGGAGCGCTCCGGGCGCGTGACGCGAGGTGCGCATGGAAAGCTGATTGGCTCTCGGGTGTCTGTAAACATTCGAAACTGTCCAGAGCGGCCGCCATCTTGTGTCTCGGTAAAATCGAGACATAAGAGGTGGCTAAAACAAAGGGGGAACTGACCATAAGGCATCAGGGATAGACCTCTTTGACCCCCTAGGTTTGATGTGGGGGCTATAAAAGGGCCCCGCGGGGCATTTAAAATATTTTTTTTTTTCGTTTTGCGCGGGGGAAGCGCCCGGTGCGCGCACCGGGTAGCGCACCGGAGAGCGTAAAATGAGGGAAAAAGATGACAGAGTTTTTAAAAAATGAAGTTTTGATTTAGAAATTGGAGGTAGTTCTAAAAAGAACTTTTTTTTTTCTTCTTTTTGTTGTTTTATATTTTTTTGTGTTTTTTGAACTTTTTGAACTTTTTTTGGCTTTTCAAAACAGTTTTATATTTTTTTTGTATTTTTTTAGGGGGAGAAACAAAAAAGGGAATTGAAACTGGCTCAACTGGAGCAAAAAAACAAAAAACCCAAAAAATTACTTCTTTTTGGGGCACTTGTGATTATCACCTGCAAGGACGATGAGCTTAACGCTTTTTTCGCCATAGGCGATAAGCTTGCCACATGCAGAACAAGTGATTTTAAAATCAGCAAATCTCGGCTGAATGCAAGGCATCACCTCGGATGTTTCTGGTTCTGATGAAGTGGGTTGGTTTCTTTGGGAGAGGGTCCTTGATGACTGGGGGAGGTTACTGGCCAGTTCCCTGAACTCTGCACGAGAGTAGTTGTTTGGGTGCTTTCTGGTCATGTGCCGAATCATGGTATAGTTACCAAAAGAATATTTTTTGTTTGGGTTGCCCCGTGAAAGTTCATCATTGCAGATGAGGCAAGTCACCTTGGGCGCATTCACCTTTTTTTTCCCCTCTGAGATTGAAAAAAACTGCCATACAATGTGTGGTTTGGGTTTGTAAGGTGTATTTTCTTCTGGCAGCCATCTTCTTCTCCCCTCCTCCTCTTCCTCTTCCTCCTACTCCTGTTCTTGTCCACCAATATAATTTGGAGCTGGTCCTCTTGGTGGTTGTGGTGGTGGTGGTGGGGCAGATGCACCAGCTGATGCTACTACTGAAGCCATTATTTGGAGCAAAAAAGTAGAGAGAGCAACAAACAGGTCTTCCTCAGTCAAAGGACAAAGTCAGAATAAGGAAAAAAGGTGGGGTCTTTCATCATTTAGAAAAAAAAACTGTCCTGAACCAATGAGAAGTGTTATTTTCAGGTCACAAGACCAGGGGCTTCATCATTATGAAACTAAAACTGTTGTGAACCAATGAAAAGTGTTATTTTCTGCTCACATGACCCGACGCGCTTACGCTACGCGCCCGGGGCGCGCCCGGGGGCGCGCCCCGGGTCGCGCAGCGTAAGCGCGTCGGATGTTTACGTTGTGCGATCGTATTCGCTCGAGTACTTCCGGGTGCGCTTACGCCGTGCGTATCACGCGGTCGCGGCTACGCGATACGTCATGATCATGTTTTCGTTTGCGATATTGGCGCTCACGGGACGCTCCCCGGAGCGCGCCCGGGGGCGCTTTTCAGAAATACGCTTTTCGGGGCGCTCTCCGGGGCGCGCTCCGAGAGCGCTCCCCCCAAAAATCAAAAAAAAAAAAATGGGATAATTGTAGGGACAGGTAGCCGAAGTGGTTTGTAAAAAAATTAACTTTAGAAAAATATGTATTGTGCTACATTGGGCTTAATATATGTTAGAGCCAAAATGTAGCCCAAATGTAGCCCAAAGTAGCCCAATGTAGCCCAAAGATGGCCACCAGAGACCAAAAATTGTAAATGTAGCCCAAATTTCAACTAGATGTAGCCCAACTGTAGCCCAATGACAGAATGTACCAGAGTGTTAAAAAGAACAACTAGAGTGCTAACAGTCTTATTTATAAAGTGAAACTTATAGTTAGGAATTAGCATTAACAAAACCTATGAAATTCACTGAAAAAACCATAGGTTTCACACCAGTTATAGTTAGGAATTAGCATTTAAAAAACCTATGAAATTCACTGAAAAAACCATAGGTTTCACACCGGTTATAGTTAGGAATTAGCATTTAAAAAACCTATTAAATTCACAGAAAAAAACATAGGTTTCACACCAGTTATAGTTAGCTGGAAATTTTACTGATATAAAACCATTGAAATTCCCACGTTATAGTTAGTCGGACTCACTATAACTTGCGCGTGCAATGCACTGCTGATGACATCACATATTACATCACTCATGACATGGTGAGTGACATCACTCATGACATCACTGATGATACCATCCAGTGAATATGTGTCTTTCTGAAAAATAAATATTAGTGAGTTATGTTTAAATATTTAAATACATATATTAGTGTTTCACTTTGTGTATAAGTGGCTACATGTGTTGATAAGTTGCTACATGCGTATGTATATGGGTTATTTGATATTTTTATTAGTATCAGTTTGAGTGTCTATATGGTTTGGTGGGGGTATTACTTAGCACATAGATGCATGAGTGACTGACTCTTTGTTTGTATGTGTTTTGAAGACAGCATATGTACAGGACTGTATGGGTGGATGAGTGTCTATATGTGTTTGTTAGTGAGTGAATGACTGTCTCACTAGTGTCTTTATCAGTAACGACATATGTTTTAATCTAGTATATATGAATATTGATGTATATAAGTGAGTATATGTGAGAGTAAGAGATTGTAAGAGTTCCTGTTTAAATAAGTATGTGTTTCTATAAGTGATTGTTTAAGAGAATAAATATGTGTAATTTTCAATAGAAGTAAGGTGGAAGTGTGTGTATATCTCTATATTCAAATAAATGGTTGTTCAATAGTTTATTTGCACGTGTGAATATGTGTGTGAGTAACTTTTGGATGAATGTCGGTGTGTAACAGGATGTATAGGTGTATCTCTTCATATGATGAGTGAGTATATGTATGAGTGACTATATAGAACTGTTGGTGAATGAGTGGATGTGTATATAGATAGTGGAAGAACAGAATTGCTTGTTGTAACTTATATAGGTATGTCCATTTTTTAAAAATTTCAGTTTCTATTTTTGAATATGTGTCTCAAGGGTTACTTTACACTGAGAGGAGGTCTGTCACTGTGTCACAAGGATGGTGTCATCAGTGATGTCATGAGTGATGTCACTCACCATGTCATGAGTGATGTAATATGTGATGTCATCAGCAGTGCATTGCACGCGCAAGTTATAGTGAGTCCGACTAACTATAACGTGGGAATTTCAATGGTTTTATATCAGTAAAATTTCCAGCTAACTATAACTGGTGTGAAACCTATGTTTTTTTCTGTGAATATATATATATATATATATATATATATATATATATATATATATATATATATATATATATATATATATATATATATATAACATTTCTATGGCAAAATGAAACCCCTCATTTTGTTCCTTTTCAAATTAAATGTATTAAGTGTTACCACTTTATTCCAATCAAGATGACTTCAGGTGTGCCATACTTTTGTCATAAGTAAGACTGTTAGCGTTCTACTTGTTCTTTAGAACACTCTGGGACATTCTGTCATTGGGCTATAGTTGGGCTACATCTGGCTGATATTTGGGCTACATTTGGGCTCTTTTGTCTCTGGTGGCCATCTTGGGAGCCTGCATATCAGAATTTTTTTAATGAAATATAAGAGGATTTGAGAAGTCACTCAAAATGTGCCCTAATTTTTCTTTCTTCAGCACTAATTATAATTTCTATGGCAAAATGAACCCCCTCATTTTGTTCCTTTGCAAATTAAATGTTTTAAGTGTTAACACTTTATTCCAATCAAGATGACTTCAGGTGTGCCATACTTTTGTCATAAGTAAGACTGTTAGCGCTCTAGTTGTTCTTTAGAACACTCTGGGACATTCTGTCACTGGGCTATAGTTGGCCTACATCTGGCTGATATTTGGGCTACATTTGTTTTTTTTGTCTCCGGTGGCCATCTTTGGGCTACATTGGGCTACATTGGGCTACATTTGGGCTCTAACAGATATATAGCCCAATGTAGCCCAATATATATTTTTCAAAGTTAATTTTCGTAAAAACCACTGGAGCATATATCTTGAGACATAGCAAAGGCACATCGGGCTACCAGTCCCTACAATTTTGCCAAGTTTTGTGGAAATCCATTCAGCCATTCGAGCTAAAAGTGTGTCCAACCGCCCTATGGAAAACTCAATGTAAAAACACGTTTTGGGACCCCCCTTTCTTCTTGGCCCCCGCTTTCAGGGGATGCTCAGAAACAAAATGTGCCATTGTCCTGAAAATTTCAGCCAATTCCGTCCATCAACGCCAAAGTTATTCAACATAGAATTTTCAGAAATCCCTATTCAAAAAAATCCTAACTATATATACCTACTGGCGACCGCCAGTAGGTAATATCTATATATCTAATATATATATATAGTTATATATTTTTTTATTACACTCTTATTCAGACCTCCTCATTTATATTATGGTCCTCATAGGATTGTATCCAGTTAGCTTGATTGGTTATTAGAACCCACTCCAGCTAGAAATCCAGCCAGAACGTAGCAATTGAAACTAGGCTACTTGTCGTATTAAAATACTACACCCTCACATGAATCAGAAAACTCAGAGTTATCAAGGAATTTATTCCATCAGTACTCTTACTATATTGCAGTACATAATATCACCAGAAATAACTTCCAAATGCTCCCAAAATCTTAATTTTAGAAACAAATGATTTTTTTCAAATTTTCACAGTCGTAATTTATTTGACTGTGATCATTTTTGTTTTGATGCACAATACACTGTACAATGCACTTTGAAACACTTTATATATTCTCATGCGGTGCCACCACATAGATTAGCAGCTAGAAATGCAATGTGTTTATTATGAATTTAAAAAGTGAGTCATAAGCAATTTACAAAGGAAGCTTGATTAGATACCATGGTTTGGTATGTCACAATAAATAAAAATGCAAATTGACAATATAGTCATTTTTCCAAAAAAGCATTTTGTATAATACCATACTTCTTATGAAGCACTCCCTGGCAGAAAGTGTCATATATGTATATACAGTTATTTGACAATAATGTGATGTTGGAAACAATGATATGCTAATATTTATTTTGTTGTACTTTATTGTGTATATTTCACGGCTTTGCACAGCCGTGGAGAGAGGCCAACTGTTGACACAGGCCTGTTCTGGCCCCGGAGGGGGCTGGAATTCACAGAAGGAATCAGTGCACGGCGACAGTATCGGGGCTCAAGCCATCACGAAGTTTGAGTTGACAACAGAAAAGCGGGGTAAGCGCAGCACCAGCGCAGAGCACCAACCCACTTGGCTATAATTGGCGATGAGATAGTAATTGATTAGCGCACCCACTGGGGAAATACTCAAAGGACTTCAACATCCATCAGGCTGAGGTGCAGCCACGCCCAACAGGCGGGGTGATTGAACTTTACAAATATGCTTGGCAGCAGCGCGCTTTTCATTACTCACCTGTTTTGCCACTGAAGAAAGGAAACAAATTCCTGAAACGCGTCTGGCAATTTTAAAAGACTTGATGCTTGTTTTGGATGCAGTGCTTGCTGGCATGATGTCGACCCCTTTAATAATAAAACTTCAAGTGTTTTCCTGTGGCCTCCCTCGCTTCTGGTGCTACCTGAACTGTGTGTGTATATATATATATATATATATATATATATATATATATATATATATATATATATATATATATATATATATATATATATATATATATTCACTAAAAAACCATAGGTTTCACACCAGTTATAGTTAGCTGGAAATTTTACTGACAATTATACCATTGAAATTCCCCCGTTATAGTTAGTTGGACTCACTATAACTTGCGCGTGTAATGCACTGCTGATGACATCACATATTACATCACTCATGACATGGTCAGTGACATCACTCATGACATCACTGATGACACCATCCTTGTGACAAAGTAACAGACCTCCTTTCAGTGTAATGTAACGCTTGAAACACATAGTCAAAAAAAGAAACTAAAATTTTCAAAAAAAAGAGATATCCATACCAGTTACAACCAATTCAGTATTATCACCATCTATATACACATCCACTTATTCATCTATAGTTCTATATAGTCACTCATACATATACTCACTCATCATATGTAGTGATACACCTATACATCCGGTTACACACCGACAGTCATCAAAAAGTTACTCACACACATACTCACACATGCAAATAAACTATTGAACATCCATTTATTTACATATACAGCTATACACACACTACCACCTTACTTCTAAGGAAACTTACACATACTTACTCTCTTAAACAATCACTTATAGAAACACATACTTATTTAAACAAGAACTCTTTCAATCTCTCACTCTCACATATACTCACTTATATACATCAATACTCACATATACTACATTAGAACAAATGTAGTTAATGATAAAGATACTAGTGTGACAGTCATTCACTCACTAACACACACATATACACACTCATCCGCCCATACAGTCCTGCACATATGCTGTCTTCAAAACTCATACAAACAGTGAGTCAGTCACCAACCCATGCAGCCAAATATACACAAAATGAAACACTGATACAAACATTTAAATATTTAAACAATACTCGCTAATATATGTATTCACTAAGATACACTTAATAAGCCAGTTATCCAATCATTTAAAAAAAAAATATCCATTAAGACACTTATTTAACCATTTATTCTTCCATCGACCTTTACATATACATATATAAAACATATTTATTTTTCAGAAAGACACACATTCACTGGATGGTGTCATCAGTGATGTCATGAGTGATGTCACTGACCATGTCATGAGTGATGTAATATGTGATGTCATCAGCAGTGCATTACACGCGCAAGTTATAGTGAGTCCAACTAACTATAACGTGGGAATTTCAATGGTTTTATGTCAGTAAAATTTCCAGCTAACTATAACTGGTGTGAAACCTATGGTTTTTTCAGTGAATTTACTAAGTTTTTTAAATGCTAATTCCTAACTATAACTGGTGTGAAACCTATGGTTTTTTCAGTGAATTTCAAAGGTTTTTAAAATGCTAATTCCTAACTATATATAGGGCCTCAAACCTATTTTTTTCAGTGAATTTCAAATTTCAAATCTCTATAGGTATGAAATGTAATATTTTTTATAACAAATTTTATATTTTATAATTATGTAATATACATATGTATGTTTTTTTATTTGTTTGCCCTGGTGCGCTCCCTGGGCGCATACCGATGCGCTCACTGGTAAGCGCAGTGCTGTGGCGCGCCCTGGGGCACGTACTGGCGAGCGTCCCGTTAGCGCTATTGCCGCGAACGAAAACAACATTGTGACGTATCGCGTTGCCGCGTGGTGCGTCATATGACGCACAGCATAAGCGCACGCATGCGCATACGATCTCAAAACGTTCCGACGCGCTTACGCTATGCGACCTGGGGCGCGACCCGGGGCGCGACCCGGGTCGCGTAGCGTAAGCGCGTCGGGTCATGTGACCTGAAAATAACACTGTACATTGGTTCACAATACTTTTGGTTTCAAAATGATGAAAGCCCTGCTCATGTGACTTGAAAATAACACTTTTCATTGGTTCACAACACTTTTGGTTTCCAAATGATGAAAGCCCTGGTCATGTGACTTGAAAATAACACTTCTCATTGGTCCAGAACAGTTTTTTTTTCAAAATGATGAAAGCCCCCTCCTTTTTTCTTTATTCTGACTTTGTCCTTTGACTGAGGAAGACCTGTTTTGAGAGCTGTCTCTAATATATTCTACTTAAAAATGGCTACATTAGGAGCAGCAGCTGGAGCATCTGCCCCCCCACCACCACCACCACCATCAAAAAGACCACCAGAAGATCACATTGGTGGTCAAGAAGAAGAGGAGTAGGAGGAAGAGGAGGAAGGCTCAAGGCAGTTCCTGCAAGAAGTTCATCAGCCCTACAAACCAAAAGAGCACTTCATATGGCAGTTCTACAAAATCCCAAGGGGTTTCAAAAAAGTCAACACTGCGAAGGTGACTTGTTTGATTTGTGATGCAGAGCTGTCCAGGGGGAACCCTAACAAAAAATATTCCTTCGGGAATCATACCATGATTCGGCACATGATCCGTTGGCACCCAATCAACTATTCTGCTGCAGAGGTAAGGGACCTCTGCAGTAAGCTACCCCCATCATCATCTAGACCCTCAACATCAAAAGAACCAACTCCATCGGGTTCAGAGGCAACAGAGACAATGCCTATCATACAACCCAAATTTAACGATTTTAAAATCATGTGCAAATATTGTGGTAAGTTAATTTGCTATGGTGAGCAAAGTGTTAAACTTATCATCTGTGCTGGGGATAACCATAAGTGCCCGAAAAAACCCTAATTTTTTGCAGAATTTTTTTTGCTCCAGTTGAGCCATTTACAATTCCCTGTTTTTTGTTTCTCCCCCAAGAAAATACAAAAAAAATATAAAACTGTTCAGAAAAGCCATAAAAAGTAAAAAATGTTCAAAAAAACAATAAAAAATATATAAAACAACAAAAAGAAGAAAAAAAACAGTTCTTTTCAGAACTACCTCCCATTTATATAAAATGACTTACATTTTTAAACTCTGCCATTCTCTTTTCTCACCGGTACGCTCCCCGGTACGCTCCCCGGTGCGCGTACTGGGCGCTCCCCCCGCGCAAATCGAAAAAAAATATTATTTTTTTTGCCCCGCGGGGCCCTTTTATAGCCCCCACATAAAACTTAGGGGGTCAGGGGGGTCTACTCTGCCCCCTAATGGTCTTTTCCCCCTTTGTTTTGGCCACCTCTTGTGTCTCGATCCTACCAAGACACAAGATGGCGGCTGCTCCGGACCGTTTGGAATGTTTACCGACACCCGAGAGCCAATCAGCTTTCCGTGCGCAAGTCGCGTAGCGCGCTGGTTCGCGCCCCGGTGCGCATACCGGGGCTCGCTAACAGATATATATATTTTTTTGAACCTAAATTACTCAAAATCCACTGGAGGACATATCTTGAGACATAGCAAAGGCACATCGGGCTACCAGTCCCTACAATTTTGCCAAGTTTGGTGGAAATCCATTCAGCCGTTCGGGCTAAAAGTGAGGTTGACCGCCCTATGGAAATTAACATGGGGAAAATGCGTTTTGGGACCCCCCTTTTATCTCGGCCCCCGCTTGATGAAAAGACCGGAGCTCCGCGAGGCAAATTTGAGAAAATTTTCAGGCAGATTCGTCAACCGACGCCAAAGTTATTCACAATAGAATTTTGAGATTTTGCATTGAAAAAAATCCTAGCTATAACTACCTAGTGGCGACCGCCAGTAGGTTATATATATATATATATCGAGACTCAAGAGGTGGCAAAAACAAAGGGGCAAATGACCATAAGGGGGCAGAGTACACCTCCTCTGACCATCTAGCTTTGATGTGGGGGCCATAAAAGGGCCCTGCGGGGCAATTTTTTTTTTTTTTCGATTCGCACCAGGGATTGTACCATGGGGAAAAAAGAATGACAGATTTAAAAAAAAATTAGAATTTTTTTAGAAATTGGAGGTAGTTCTAAAAAGAACAGTTTTTTTAATTCTTTTTGTTGTTTTATATTTTTTTTATTGGTTTTTTAATTTTTTTTTCTTTTTTGGCTTATCTGAACATTTTTAGGTTTTTTTGTATTTTTTAAGGGGAGAAACAAAAAACAGGGAATTCTAAAGGGCTCAACAGGAGCAAAAAAAAAGCGGGACAAATTAATGTTTCCTTGGGCACTTGTGGTTATCCCAAGTGTGATGCATTGCTCTCCATAGCATATTGTTTGTCCACAAAAAATACAAACAATTTTAAAATTGGAAAATTTGGTTTGTATGGTGGAGCATATCTCCCTAACTTCTGGTCCCGATGGGGTGGAAACATTACTTTGGGAGGTGCTGGCAGAAGATTGGACAGGGTTTCTGGCCAGTTCCCTGACCTTTGCCCTAGCACAGTTATTTGGATGCTTTCGAAGCATATGTCTGATCATCATGTGGTTGCCGAAGGAGTCTTTTTTGTTGGGATTCCCCCTTGACAGCTCCTGATGACATATTAAGCAGGTTGCCTTAGGTGCATTTACTTTTTTTTTTGTCGTTAGGGATTGAAAAAAATTGCCAGATGATGTGCTCTTTAGGTTTGTAGGTAATATTGTCCTCTCGGACGAATCTACTCTCCTCCTCCTCCTCATCCTCCTCCTGTTCTTGATCTCCACCACTGTGAAGTTGTGGAGGTCCTTGTGGTGGTGGTGGTGGTCCAGAAGATCCAGCAGCTGCAGGTAATGTAGCCATTTTCGACTGATATAACTGCAGGTCTACCTCTCTCAAAGCACAAAGGTAGAATAAGGAAAAAAGGTGGGGGCTTTCATCATTTGGAAAAAAAAAGATCCTGAACCAATGAAAAGTGTTATTTTCAGGTCACATGACCAGGGGTTTCATCATTATGAAACCAAAACTGTTATGAACCAATGAAAAGTGTTATTTTCAGGTCACATGACCCGACGCGCTTGTGCGGGGCGCGTCGCGTAAGCACGTCCAATGCTTCCGGGTGCGTTTATGCCGTGCGTATCACGCGGACGCGGCTACGCGATACGTCACGATCATGTCACGATTATGTTTTCGTTCACGACATTGGCGCTAACGGGACACTTCCTGGTTCGCGCACCGGGGCGCTTCAAAATACTATGCTTTCCGGGGCGCTCACCGGGGCCTGCACCGGGAATGCTCCAGGGCAAAAAAAATTTAAGAAAAAAAACAATATACAAAAAAAAATTGGAAAAATTGTAGGGACTGGTAGCCCGATGTGCCTTTGCTATGTCTCAAGATATATTCTCCAGTGGTTTTTTAGAAAATTAACTTTGAAAAAATATATATTGGGCTACATTGGGCTATATATATGTTAGAGCCCAAATGTAGCCCAATGTAGCTCAATGTAGCCCAATGTAGCCCAAAGATGGCCACCAGAGACAAAAAAATACAAATGTAGCCCAAATATCAGCCAGATGTAGCGCAACTATAGCCCAATGACAGAATGTACCAGAGTGTTCTAAAGAACAACTAGAGGGCTAACAGTCTTACTTATAAAGTGAGACTTATAGTTAGGAATTAGCATTAAAAAAACCTTTGAAAATTCACTGAAAAAACCATAGGTTTCACACCAGTTATAGTTAGGAATTAGAATTTAAAAAACCTAAGAAATTCACTGAAAAAACCATAGGTTTCACTCCAGTTATAGTTAGGAATTAGCATTTAAAAAACCTATTAAATTCACTGAAAAAACCATAGGTTTCACACCAGTTATAGTTAACTGGAAATTTTACTGTCATAAAACCATTGAAATTCCACGTTATAGTTAGTTGGACTCACTATAACTTGCGCGTGCAATGCACTGCTGATGACGTCACATATTACATCACTCATGACATGGTCAGTGACATCACTCATGACATCACTAATGACACCATCCTTGTGACAGAGTGACAGACCTTTCAGTTTAATGTAACCCTTGAAACACATATTCAAAAATAGAAACTAACATTTTCAAAAAAATGGAGATACCCATACCAGTTACAACAACCAATACAGAATATATATATATACATATATATATATGTATATATATATATATATATATATATATATATATATATATATATATATATATATATATATATATATATATATATATATATATATATATATATATATATATATACATATATATATATATATATATATTACCTACTGGCGGTCGCCAGTAGGTATATATAGTTAGGATTTTTTCTCTATGGGATTTTTGAAAATTCTATGTCTAATAACTTTGGCGTTTGTGGACGGAATTGGCTGAAATTTTCAGGAAAATGGAACATTTTGTTTCTGAGCAGCCCCTGACAATTTGGGGGGTTTCATCAAGGGGGGGCCGAGAAAAAAGGGGGGTCCCAAAACGCGTTTTTCCCATGGTAATTTCCATAGGGCGGTTGGCCTCACTTTTAGCTCGAACGGCTGAATGGATCTGCACGAAACTTGGCAAAATTGTAGGGACTGTTAGCCCGATGTGCCTTTGCTAGGTCTCAATATATGTGCTCCAGTGGATTTTGAGTAATTTAGGTTCAAAAAAAGATATATATCTGGGCGGAGCATAACCACACATCTGATCTGATTGGCTGTCAGCACTTCATCCAAGAAGTGTTGGCAGCCATCTTGGGACCAATATACATGATAGCACCTAATTAAAAAGCATTGTAGTTAATAGAGGGTTTTAGGACTTTAGTTACATTATAAATCATTTGTTGATGGTACCATACTCGTTTTAGGAATTGTGGTGGGTTCTATGGTGATTTTACCATGTGAAAAAACCTTCTGCTGTGATATCATGAATATTGTTTGAAAGAAAACTAATATCTCATGATTTTCCCACAGTGGTTTGGAAGGGGATCTATAAGCTAAACTGAAAGCATATTTTCTGTAAATTCACATTATCTTTCTCAGTCATGTGAAAATGAAGTCTGACATTCTCAGTAAAACATGTACATCCAACAAGGACAGAGACTGACAGTTGATTCCTTTGTGTTCTACTGCAGCCTCCTAGAGTGTTCTAAAGAACAACTAGAGCGCTAACAGTCCTACTTATTACAAAGGTATGGCACACCTGAAGCCATCTTGATTGGAATAAAGTGGTAACTCTTAAAACATTTAATTTAAAAAGAAACAACATGAGGGGGTATATTTTGCCATAGAAAGTATGATTAGTGCTGCAGAATGAAAAATTAGGGCACATTTTGAGTGACTTCTCAAATCCTTTTCTATTTCATTAAAACATTCTGACATGCAGTCTCCCAAAATGGCCACCAGAGACAAAAGAGCCCAAGTGTAGCCCAAATATCACCCAGATGTAGCCCAAGTATAGCCCAATGACAGAATGTCCCAGAGTGTTCTAAAGAACAACTAGAGCGCTAACAGTCCTACTTATTACAAAGGCATGGCACACCTGAAGCCATCTTGATTGGAATAAAGCGGTAACTCTTAAAACATTTAATTTAAAAAGGAACAAAATGAGGGGGTATATTTTGCCATATGAATTATGATTAGTGCTGCAGAAAGAAAAATTAGGGCACATTTTGAGTGACTTCTCAAACCCTCTTCAATTTCATTAAAAAATTCTGACATACAGTCTCCCAAGATGGCCACCAGAGACAAAAGAGCCTAAATGTAGCCCAAATATCACCCAGATGTACCCCAAGTATAGCCCAATGAAAGAATGTCCCAGAGTGTTCTAAAGAACAACTAGAGCGCTAACAGTCTTACTTATGACAAATGTATGGCACACCAGAAGCCATCTTGATTGGAATGAAGTGGTAAGTCTGAAAACACTCAATTTAAAAAGGAACAACATGAGGGGGTTAATTTTGCCATAGAAAGTATGATTAGTGCTTCAGAAAGAAAAATTAGGGATCATTTTGAGTGACTTCTCAAATCCTCTTCTATTTCATTAAAAAAATTGTGACATGCAGACTGAAACATGCACTTTGAATACCAGCAGCAGACGTCCCTGGTGAGCAGTAGCTTTACTACAGTGATCTAATGTGCAACTAGAGTGCTAACATTCAGAATTTATGGCAAATGTGTGACACATCTGAATGCCTTCTTGATGGAACCAAAGTAAACAAGCATTGAAAATGCAATAGATCTCGCCCTCGTTTAAGTTAAAGCCATTCTGTTTGTAATGAGGTGGCTTTTTAGCTTTGCTTTTATTAGTGTTTTTTCAACTTTCATGTAAATAACATGCATCTGTATGCATATAAGTATATGTATGCATGCATTTATGTTTGTATTTATATAGATATACAGATGATATATGTTTATATATGTATGTATATATATATATATATATTCACTGAAAAAACCATAGGCTATAGACCATACATAGTTAGGAATTAGCATTTACAAAACCTTGAAAATTCACTGAAAAAACCATAGGTTATAGACCATATATAGTTAGGAATTAGCATTTACAAAACCTTGAAAATTCACTGAAAAAACCATAGGTTATAGACCATATATAGTTAGGAATTCGCATTTACAAAACCTTATTTTACTCACACAAAACCATTGAAATTCCATATATAGTTAGTTGCACTAACTATATATCGCGCACCCGCAATCCACTGCTGATGATGTCACATATTACATCATTCATGACATGGTCAGTGACATCACTGATGACATCACTGATGACATCTCAAATGACATCACTGATGACATCACTGATGACAACATCCAGTGACTGTATGTTTCTGTAAAGTTAAAATATGTCTTACATATTGAAGAATGAGTGGATGTATAAGTGTCTGGATGAAGGATTTAGTAGGTGCATGACTGACTGTATGAGTGAGTGATTAAATGTGTCTCACTGAGTGCATGGGTTAGTGACTAAACTGTCTTAATTTGTGCATCATTATGTCTGTTGTTCTGTAAACTGTTGCATGTGTTGATAAGTAGCTATATGAGTAACTATATGGGTTATTGATTGGTTGCCCAAGTATTTGTATGGGAGACTGAGTGTGTGTGTGGGTGGCTGGGAGGTGTATGACTCTGTGCATAGATGTGTGAGCAGTTGATTCACTAGATGTATGGTTTCAAAAGTGCATGTGGAAACAGCTGTATGGGCGGTTGACTGTGTGCATGAGTGTATTGGTGAGTGAATGGATATCTCAGTGCTACATGTCAAAGTAAGTACATATGTAAAACACAGTACATGTGAGAGTTGACATATATAAATAACTGTGCATAAGAGCCAGTGAATGTGTGAGTGGCTGTATGGATCATTGTGAACTTGTATCACGGATCGTATAAGAGAGTAAATATGTGTTAGTATATGTTTGAATAAGTAAAGTTTGTATAACTGTATAGTTGAGGAAATGGAGGTGTGATTGATTCTTTGCATGACTGACTAGGTGTGTGAGTAACTCCATGGATGAGTGACAGTCTGTGAGTGTCTGTTTACACTGATTGTATCTAAGGTTATATTAGAGTCTGAAGAGGTTCATCGTATTATCACATGAATGATATCATCAGTGATGTGATCAGTAATGTCAAATGAGATGTCATCAGTGATGTCATCAGTGATGTCATTTGAGATGTCAGCAGTGATGTCATTTGAGATGTCATCAGTGATGTCATCAGTGATGTCACTGACCATGTCATGAATGATGTAATATGTGACATCATCAGCAGTGGATTGCGGGTGCGCGATATATAGTTAGTGCAACTAACTATATATGGAATTTCAATGGTTTTGTGTGAGTAAAATAAGGTTTTGTAAATGCGAATTCCTAATAATATATGGTCTATAACCTATGGTTTTTTCAGTGAATATATATATATATATATATATATATATATATATATATATATATTCATTGAAAAAACCATAGGTTTCACACATGTTATAGATAGGAATTACCATTTAAAAAACCATGCAAATTCATTGAGATGTCATATGAGATGTCATGAGTGATGTCATGAGTGATGTCACTGACCATGTCATGAGTGATGTAATATGTGACGTCATCAGCAGCGCATTGCGGGCGTGCAAGTTATAGTTAGCTGAGCTAACTATAACAGAGGAATTTCAAAGGTTTTGTATGGGAGAAATGTTCAGCTAACTATAACGTGTGAAACCTATGGTTTTTTCAATGAATTTGCATGGGTTTCTTTAAATGCTAATTTCTAACTATAACGTGTGTGAAACCTATGGTTTTTTCCGTGAATTTCATAGGTTTTGAAAATGATAATTTATAAATGTATTAATTATTATGCCTTTCTTTTTATACTAATATTTTTAATATAAATATTTATATTTATTTTATTTTTTAGAATATATTTCATATTCTTATTATAAAATAATAACAAAACTAAATTGCAAAGTAATTTTTGGATGAATTATTGCTTGACGTCAGTTGTAAGTATAACACAGCTCCAGCAATTCTCTTGGGACCCTATGCTTACAATGCTGTATCAATCCTTACACCTGCTTCAAGCATGTGCAAGGTTTTGACGCAGCATAAGCTCAAAAGTCACTGAATAAAATGTTATACATTGCACTCAGTGACTTTTAGGAGGCCTTGCTGCACCCCTTCTGCACAAGAAACCCTCTTCTGGCGCAGCGCTTTACAATGTAATACACCCCGATGTAGGAAATCCTCATTTGCTGACTCTAAAATACCGAATTTTACCGATTCGGTATTCTAGATTTGGTAAATGAGATGTAGCTAAAAATTAGGTATTTTTTACCGAATCGGTAGGATTCAGTAATTACCGAATCGGTATTTACCGATTCGGTAATTGCCATTGATTTCTATGGGCATTGAGGCCCATAGGAATCAAAGTCAATTACCGAATCGGTAAATACCGATTCGGTAAAAATACCGAATTGTCAAGGGGAACAGGGTGTCACTTTGACACCCTGTTGCACCCCTGATTTTGGCTTGTGTGTCATATGGCTCCGGTGTACATGCAAAGATGTGCATGTACACAGGAATTCGTTATTTACCATGTAATAGTATTACATGGTAAATACCGAATCGGTAATGGCCTGTGGCACTGTTTGAAGTGCCGCCTACATCTGGATTTACCGATTCGGTAAATTTACCGATTCTGTATTTTACCGAATTGGTAAATTTACCGAATCTGTAAAATTAAGGCCACCTACATTTAAAATTCCAAATACCGGTCGGTAACGGCCAAAATTGGCCGTTACTGACCGGTATTTGGCGACCTACATCTGGCCCATAGTTCTTTCTTTGACCAGTGAAGGTAGTTCTAAAAAGAACTGTTTTTTTGTTTGTATTTTTTGTGTGTTTTCTTAACAAATTCCAAGTGGAATACAAGAATGAAAAAAAGAACAACTAATGTCGAGGACAGCAGTGATCCTGCATCCTGCGTTTCATCAAGTCTATAGACTGTTCCCCATAACACAAAAGCCTATCGCAATAAATGCATAGAATTTTAACTTTAGCAAAGTCGGAATCAATATGTGGGTGTGGACTGCTTGCTGAAAATGCTGCTGCCGCAGTTGATTTGCTAGGTGTAGCAGCAGGTGGGTTCTCGTGCAACCTCCGTCTTGCAGCTCGAGCAAAGTTCTTGGGGTGCAAATTCTTCATGTGTCGCACCATATTTGCTGTGCCAAAGGAGTATTTTTTACATGGATCACCCCTTGAAAGAGTTGTTTCACAAATTTTACAAGTTACCTTTGGAGCATTAACCTTTTTTTGACCTTCTGGAAAAGTGAAAAACTTTCAAATTAGAGCTTCTTTCCTCTTCTTTGGAGGTTCTTCAGGAATGACATCTCCCTCTGAAGAACTGCTGGAATATGACTCCATTGCTCTTTTTATTTTGATCTTCTTTCTATTTTAGAAGATTCTCAGAACAAATGCTTCTTCTTAGAAAGTCAAAGTCGAATAATTGTAATGGGACGGAACTTTCAACAGTCGCAATAGGAAAAATTATGAACCAATCAAATCTCTACTTTTTAAGTCACATGGCTTTACATACGCTTATGATACGCTTGCGCAACTCTTTCAATACGAGTACGCATGAGGTTCTACCGCGATTTGTGTAATTCTTTTTAAAAGTAATATATGATTATTACAAGTATTAAAAAAAATCATAGTTATCCCAAATGTCTGCCCTTAGTATCTACATTAAATACATACATGTTTTAAACTAAGTAGAAACATTTCCCCCCTTCGCATACAGAACGCTGTACATGACATCACACAGAAGCTTTAATACAACGCGTAACTTCAAAGCATATTCGTACTGTATGCGCGGGTACATGCTGAGTATGATAAGCAGTACAAACTATGGTGCGATCACCCTCTCAGTGACAAATCAGAGCTCAGGGCGTGCTAAGGAGAATGAATAGAAGTGCTGACTCATTGCAGATCTGATTCTGGGCCTGCCTCTGCTCACATGATAGCACCGCCCCCATCTCTCTCTGTTGTTAATTGTGGGTGCACAAACTCACACTTGCACATGCGCGGTGCACACCCGACCACACTACACACATGCCACCATCAAGCATGCTTGCTATCATTTAGCCTGGAAACCAATACATTAGCCAATGGGATGTCCCCCAGGGCCATCATTCTTGCAGACCACGAAAATGCTACCAATGACGGCCCTGGGCTTGGTTGGGTCAGCCCCCGCGGTTCCCATATAATGCGGGCACTGATGTGAGCACACTTTCTTTTGCCTGCCGCTGCTGCGATGACACACAGACTGTCAAAAACACCCCAGACTCAGCAAAACCACAGCCTTTCAAGCCACGACAAAAGACGACAAAAACAAAGGTAAGAGAAGACTTCACAACATCAGCCTCCACTGTAAATTGTATATGCATAATACTATTTTTTTATCCTTCATATGACTTTCCTACACCTCAATGGTTTTAAATTGTACTTACATAATTGAAATATTTCTTTATAAGTCAAGAGGTCCTATACACCTCTAATCTTAAAAACTGTGCAAGCATACATTTCTGTGTCACATTTCTATACTACGCCTCTATTATTATTAATTGTGCGTCCATGATAGTATATTTTTTTCTGCGTCACGAGGTCGTCACAAGCCTCTATTAACTTATTGATCTTCCTTTGTTTGCTGTAGCTGCAACACTCTTAACTATGGAATATTAAGAATTCACATTAAAATTCACTTTTGATAGTAGTTACGCAACTCCGTTTAGATGACTAATCAAAATGTCCTTTTGTTTCCTTCAGCAAACATCCTTCAGAAACAACTACGGCCTATCGACCAACAGCAATTGAATTCTCTGCAACTTATTGAATATACTTTGACTAATAGAAGCAGAGTTCAAGTGGAGTGGTGAACCCTGTTGTCCGCGCTCTTTATACAAGGTAAGCACAGCAGCCTAGATCTACAAAGCCTTCACAGGAATGCATTAGAAATAAGTCACCATAACGGGCGTCAGTAACGCAGTAGGCACTTCCATATAGACACCACTTGAACGCGGCACTATAACAACTGAAATATACCAGGTACACTGCACTCGTAAAACTGAAGTGTTAGCTTTATTTGTGGAACGAGAGGGGCCATATTATCAAGCCCGGGCGACGAAATTATCGCCACTTTATCGGCAGGAAAGTGGCGATAATGGGTTTGATAATATGTTAGATGTAAGGGAAATCAGACATAACCTTTGATTGGAATTCCATAGAGCATATTATCAAACCCATTATTGCCACTTTAGCGACTCTTTTCTGCCGATAAAGTGGCGATAATTTTGTCGCCCAAACTTGATATTATGGCCCAGAGTTTTAATGTTTTCTCTCTCTCTCACTCTCTGTGACATCATTTCTCTCTTTCTGGACGTGTAGAAGAATTGTTGAACTTAAGTTGTGAAGTCTACTTTCTAATGTGTTTGGCTGCAAGGTTTATACAATTGTAAGCCCAGAGGCCTAGATGTACAAATCCTTCATAGGAATGCATGAGAAATAATTGGGCATAACGGGCGTTAGTAACGCAGTAGGCACTTCCATATAGACACCACTTGAACGCGACACTATAACAAGTAAAATGTACCAGGTACACTGCACTCGTAAAAGTGTAGTGTTATCTTTATTTGTGAAACGAGAGTGGGCCATATTATCAAGCCTTGGCGACAAAATTGTCGCCACTTTATCGGCAGCAAACTGCAGCTAAAGTGGCTATAATGGGTTTGATCTATAATTACCTCCGAGCAATGACAACAGATAGGTTACAACAGTCTGACAAACAGATCCACAACCTTATTACGCCACTTTTGAGTCACTTTTAACATGAGTAAAGTGACGCAAGGAAAAAATCTCAACTCCAGACTCTGCGACACAGTTTTAATGTTGTTTTCTCTCTCTTTCTCTCTCTCACTCTCTGTGACAACATTTCTCTTTCTCTCTTAAACCTAGACACTGCTGTCTTCGATGTGTAGACGTGTAGAAGAATTGTTCGGAATAAGTTGTGACACCAACTGCCTAAAATGTTTACCCACAAGGTTTATACAAAGCCTTCACAGGAATGCATTAGAAATAAGTCGCCATAACGGGCGTCAGTAATGCACTAGGCACTTCCATATAGACACCACTTGAACGCAGCACTATAACAGAACTGGAATGTACGAGTCACACTGCACACATAAAACCGTAGGGTTACCAAAACTTGTAGGGGCATAGTATCAAGAACGGCGATAAAACTATCGCCGTTTCAGAGGCAAGAAACTGCTGCTAAAGCGGCGATAATGAGCTTGATAATATGCCCTTGTAAATTCCCATAGTAGCCCAGGTTAACACCAGAACCTGCACCGCTATGGGAATTCACAACAGCATATTATCAAGCACATTATCTCCATTTTAGCTGCAGTTTCCTGCTGCTTAAACGGCGATAATTTTATCACCATTCTTGATAATATGCCCCGTAATGCTTCAGCTCATTTACTCACATCTACATAATTCTAAACTCTAATTTTCTTTTTTTTTTGCAGATTAACAATCGGACATCTTTTGGAATCCATTTCACAATTTTTTATAACATTGTTTAAGTTATTTTTCCAGTTCTAATATAGTTATAATTGAGTTTCATTTATATTTATTGTTTAATAAAAGTTAATTAAAAAAAACTACATACTTCTTTTATTTTGTGGGGGAGGGCCCACGATAAAATTGTTGAAATACTGTAGTAAGTTATTCAAGACTAGGATTGAAAACAACTGAGTTCTAACTAACAGATGTACTAAAAACAACAGTGAGAAACTACGAAAATGGCGATGGACGGAGTACGTAATCAACGTTTGGCGCCTAGGCACTACCTTTCAAATAAATATATAAAAAATATGACTATTAATACTGTATAAAAGTACAGCAGCGGATGACACGAACTGGGAAAAGAAAGCGACAGATTTACTAACTGATCTAAAGAAAGGTTTGCTTGTGAAACTTGAAGAAAAAGAAAACGTGGGCTTCGAAACCATGCTGAGCATGCAAAGACAGTACAACTGCTACAACAAAAAAAAGGAAAGCTTTTCATACTATCATAGCAATGAAGGAGCAAATTATCAACAAAAGGCAATACATTATTGCCGCTTTTATAGACAGGAAACCGCTGATAAAGCGGCGATAATGTGCTTGATAATAAGCCCTTGTAACTTCCCATAGCAGCGCAGGTTCTGGTGTTAACCTCGGCTCCTATGGTTATTCACAAGGGCATATTATCAAGCCCATTATTGCCGCTTTATTAGCAGTTTCCTGCCGATAAAAGCAACGATAATGTATCCCCTTTTGTTGATAATATGGCTCATTGCTCTTCTTTTGACCAGTAAACTTAGGTGCATATTATCAAAGACCGGTGTTAAAATTATCACTGTTTTATTGGCAGGAAACTGCAGATAAAATGGTGATAATGAGCTTCATAATACGGCCTTGTTATTTCCCATGGAATATGACTATTAATACTGTACAAAAGTACAGCAGCGGATGACACACACGAACCGGAAAAAGAAAGCGACAGATTTACTAACTGATATAAAGGAAGGGTTGCTTGTTGAACTTGAAGAAAAAGAAAACGTGGGCTTCGAAACGACGCTGAGCATGCGAAGAGAGTACAACTGCTACACCAACAAAAAAGGAAACCTTAACATACTATCATAGAAATGAATGAGCATATCATCAACAAAAGGCGATACATTATCGCCGCTTTTATCGACAGGAAACTGCCGATAAATCAGCGATAATGGGCTTGATAATAGGCCATTGTAACTTCCCCTAGCACCCTAGGTTCTGGTTTTAACCTGGGCTCCTACGGTTATTCACAAGGGCATATTATCAAGCCCATTATCGCCGCTTTATCTGCAGTTTCCTGCCGATAAAAGCGACAATAATGTATCGCCTTTTGTTGATAATATGGCTCATTGCTCTTTTTTTTTGACCAGTAAACTTAGGTGCATATTATTAAGGACCGGTGTTACAATTATCGCCATTATATTGGCAAGAAACTGCCTATAAAATGGCAAAAATGACCATGATAATACGGCTTGTTATTTCCCATAGAAGCCCATGTTAATACCAGAACATAGGCTACCATGGCAATTAACAAGAACGTATTATCAAGCCCACCCTCCCTACATTAATAAAAAAACATAGGCCCTTGTAAATTCCCATAGCAGCGCAAGTTCTGATGTTAACCTGGGCTGCTATGGTTATTCACAAGGGCATATTATCAAGCCCATTATCGCCGCTTTATCAGCAGTTTCCTGCCAATAAAAGCGAAGATAATGTATCGCCTTTTGTTGATAATATGGCCCATTTTTTTTTGTTAAAATTATCACCGTTTTATTGGCAGGAAAGTGCTGATAAAATGGCGATAATGACCTCCATAATACGGCCTTGTTATTTCCCATCGAAGCCCATGTTAACACCAGAACATAGGCTTCTATGGGAAATAACAAGGACGTATTATCAAGCCCACCCTCCCAACATTAATAAAAAACTCCACACAATGCAGGTACCCGGAGCTGGAAGGTCATTTTACATATCACCGCCCCAGAAATGTGGCGTTCCCCACGATGTGTAGAGAGAGAGAGAGACCTCAAAACATATTTGTTTTTTTTAAAAGACCCGAGGGGTGCCGCTCACCGAGACTGCGGGTAGTACGACTGTAACCCCCCCGCATACTTCAAAATAAAACTAGAAGAGTTCCGCTCCCCAGTGCTCGGGGCACCTTACAAGCCCCCAGTATGCAGAAAAATTAGCACCGTAATTTCCCCACGGGACCTAATAAATACAAGAGACTTCTACTTTTTTTTCAACAGTTCCACCGCGTACAACTACTGCACGAGTACCCCACCATTTTTTATTTAAAAAAAATGAATATTGAGCCTAAAAATCCATGTACCACCCCCTGACCAAGAGTATAGGCTCAGAATGTTTCTACCCTGCCCCGTTTCCTTATTTCTCAACTTTGTTTTAATGTTTTCTTCCGACTCTGCTCTCCCGACAAACAACATGGCTGCTAACACTTCCTGGTTTGGAGTATTAACAGCCAATCTGCATGCAGCTCCTGCTCGTAATTGTACGTATTTCCATACGTGTATGCCGCAATTTTTCTTTAAGAAATAAAAAATAAAAAAATAGTGCCTAAACATCCATCTAAGTCCCCCTGAGCAAGCCTAGAGGGTCAGAATGTCTTTACCCTACCCCCTTTCCTTATTTTTCAACTTTGTTTTACTGTTGTCTTGTGACTCGGTTCTAGCGAGGCACACGATGGCCGCCAACACTTCCTGGTTTCGAGTGTTGACAGTAAGTTCACAGCCAATCATCATGCAGCTCGCGCTCGTAATTGAACAGATTTCAGTACTCCGTTTTTAGATATCGCTATGATTTTACTTGCAATTTTCTCAGAAACTACTGAACGGATTTACACCATTTAACATAAAGCACAATCTGCGGACAGAACTATACATCTCTGCCAAATTGTGTGTAATTCCGTTCAGCCGTTCAAGCTGTAGCCCTGGCTGAAGGTCCCTATGAAAAATTGCATGGGGAAAACATGTTTTGGGACCCCCATTTTTTCTCGGCCCCCACTTGACGAATCACCCCGAGCAGCCCATTTTCTTGGAGAAATTCACGAAGATTCGTCCACCAGCGCCAAAGGTATTCCAAATAGAATGTTGTGGATTTCCTATGGAAACTAGGTCCTAACTATAACTACCTACTGGCGACTGCAAGTAAGTAATATATATATTACCCACTGGTGATGTCATGAGTGATGTCACTGACCATGTCATGAGTGATGTAATATGTGACGTCATCAGCAGTGCATTGCAGGCGCGCAAGTTATAGTGAGTCCAACTAACTATAATGTGGGAATTTCAATGGTTTTATGTCAGTAACATTTCCAGCTAACTATAACAGGTGTGAAACCAATGGTTTTTTCAGTGAATATATATATATATACACATTACTGCTCCCAGCTTGGTGTCGTCGTCCGAGGTGCACTCAAGGAGAGGTTAAGAGCTCCAAACTTCAGCTCCAATAAACAGGTAAAAAGGCACTAGCCTGCTGTTCCCTTTTCACAGTCCTGCTACCATCGTAGCCTAACGCGTTTCGAATACTTTCTTCCTCAGAGGCTGATGGTGAAGGAAAGCAACGTGCAGTATCCAATCACAGTTCCTTTTCTAGCTTGTTAACACGCCCTCTGATGGGCGTGTTATCCTTAAGTATACTTAATTATTATACTTAATTATACTTAATAATTATACTTAATTAGCCGCTGGGGGGCCAAATCCCGGGGGCAATTTTATTCCATAATGAGGTGCCTGTAAAGCCCCCACGAAGCCCCGAAGACTGCCAACCCCTCGGGGCTTTAAAAATGAAAAAATTAAAGTATGTTTTCAGCCCCCCTCACCCCCACATGCCCAGGTGACCGTCACCTTCCTGGTGCAGTAATATTTAAAATAGGGGGGTCTGTGACAGACCACCTAGCCCCGGGGACCTGCAGCCCTTGGGGCTTTTGAATGTTAGGAGGGGGTCGTGTAGCCCCCCCTTCTGGAGCCTTTGATGGCCCTGGGGTCCGCCACTTCCCAGGGCCAGCTCCTGCAGTGTCTTGGGGTGCCTACCACCGGGATGCTGCTGTTTGCTATGGTAAGGTGGGAGCATCATGCTCCCACTTTATCACAGCAAACCACTTTCCTATTTGAAAGAGAGAGCAAGGCAACCTGTTCTCTCTTTCAAGTAGGAAAGCAGATTGCTTTTCGTCAGAGAGAGCAGCATGTAAGCTGCTCTCTCTGACAAAGCAATGCCGGCTCTCGAAGGACGCGGCAAGCCGATTGGGACCGTGGGGGCATTGGGGTTCCCCTCACGGTCCCTAATGTTATATTTGAGCCGCGAGGGATGGGGTCCCTGGGGATTATAAAAAATTAGTGAAAGAGGCTATTTTTTTTTTACTATCTATGTTGAATCTATGAATCTATGAATGTATGTTGGCAGCGTGTGTTTACTAGGGTTCGTCTGCCGTTGATGGGGAGCAGATAGTATTTCTTCTCCCCGTTATTGTTATTGTTATTGTTATTAAGTTTTATTGAGCGCGAACAGCTGCCCCAGCAACGAGGCGTCCCGGCGCTGAACCATAACAGTAACCTGATTGAGGGGGAGTAAAAGGAAGGGCAGGAGGAGATTAAGATGGGGAGAATAGAAGGGCTTTGATCGCTTTGCGAAAGGCCAGCAGGTTGGTCATGGAGCGAATGTGGGGTGGCAGGGAGTTCCAGACCCTTGCCCCCAAGACTCTGAAAGAAAGGCCGCCTATTCTGCTTAGCCTTATACGTGGGGTAACAACCAAATTTTGACCCGAGGAGCATAGGGCACGCTGAGGGGTGTAAGGCTCTAGGAGTGGACGCAGGAGACCAGGACAGTCAGTCTTAAGAATTTTAAAAACAGTAGTAAGAGCTTTAAACTGAACTCGGGCTTCCATACGCAGCCAGTGTAGTTTCTGGATGGTGTTTCTTGCAGAGCACCTACGAGGGAGGCCTACAACTGCCCTGGCAACAGAGTTTTGTATGTGTTGTCAGCTTTGTTAAGGCCAAGAAAAAGGACATTGGCGTAGTCCAGACGAGCCGGGATAGTAGACTGGATTATCAGTTGGCGCGTATGGTGGTCAAAAAAGCCAAGAATCGGATGAAGGCTCCTCAACAGGCCCACACAGGTGGCAGCCAGTTTCTTAGTGTGGGTCTGGAAGTTAAGAGATGCGTCCACCCAGACACCAAGGTTTTTTACCACGGTTTGGGGGGGGGGGATGGGGCCCAATGCGGACGGCCACCAGTGTTCAGTCCAATAGTCGGGATTTTTTCCTAGGAGCAACACCTCTGTTTTGCCAGCGTTCAACTGGAGGCAGTTGTGTGACATCCAGCGTGCGACTGCCTCTCATCCGTTCTTGAATCTCGCCGCTGAGATCGAGGGGCCTTCAGTCAGGGAGATGACCAGCTGGGTGTCATCGGCGTACGACACCAGCGTCAGTCCCATTCTTTTGCTATTTCGGCGAGTGGCTGGACATAAAGATTGAATAGGGACGGGCTGAGCGCCGATCCCTGGGGGACGCCTTGCTCTATGGGGTGAGGCTGGGAGATAAATGGGGGGGCAGAGACCCGAAAAGATCTGTCCATCAGGAACGATCGGAACAACTCTAGGGCAAGGTCTTTGATTCCTATGGCTTCGAGGCGTTTTAGCAGGATAGAGTGGGAGACCGTATCAAAGGCTGCGCTAAGGTCGAGTAAAATCAGCGCAGCACTTTGACCGGCATCCAGGATGTTCCGTAGGTGTTCGATGGTGGTCAGCAGGGCGGATTCGGTGCTGAATCCTGGCCTGAAGCCGTTCTGTGATGGGTCTAGGATTTGGTATTGCGTCATGTAGTTGGCTAGAACCTTGTTCACATGGGCTTCTGCCAATTTTGAGGCCCATGGAAGCAGTGAAATTGGTCTAAAATTTTCTGGTTTTGATGGGTCTAGGGTGTTTTTTTTTATAATTGGAGAGACCCAAGCCTGCTTCCTGCATGTGGGAACCACCGCTGAGGAGAATGATAGGTTAAGTAGGGTAGTCAGAGGAGGAAGGAAAAACTCAAGAGATTCTAGGAATTTGGCGGGTCTCATGGCGTCTGTGGGAGAGCCAGATTTAACTTTAGTGCACAGTTTAGCAAGTTCGTCATGTGTTATGCTGGGGATGAGGGACAGACTGGGACTGTTTGGCAAAGGCTCATGTGGTTTAGAGGTATCCGGGAGGTTCTGAGGAAAGGTGGTATAGATTTTCTTTACTTTTTCCGTAAAGAAGGTGGCAAGTTCATCGCATTGTTGTGCGGAGGTAATACCTGGGGCTGGATTAGAACTATCTTTAAGTTTTTGAACGAGTTTAAAGATAGTTTTTGAGGGGTTCGTACTGGAGCTGATTGCTTCCGCATAAAAGGAAGCTCGGGTGGTGCAAACCGCCTTGTGGTACGACCTTAATTTTAGCAGGTAAGCAGCTTTATCAGTCTCCTTATATTCTTTCCTCCACTGGCATTCAGCTCTTTTGCAGTCTTTCCGCATGGTTAGAAGATTCTCATTGTACCATGGGTTAGATGGAGTGTTACGGGTTTTGGTCCACTTTGCTGGAATTAGGGAATCAAGTCCTAAGTTGATCCATTTTTGAAAGGCCGCGTAGGCTGAATTAATGTCTCCATCTGTGGGGTTGAGGTGGAAGTTGCCTAGTTTATTAGTAAGATCGCTAGGTGTCAGTTTATGCCAAGGCCTCTTGTATCGGGAGCTGGTGGTGTTTTTCACAATCGAGTCTCTGATCTTCAGGGAAAATTTGACAAGAGAGTGGTCAGTCCACCCCGTGGGTTTAGGGGGGTCAGCCGAGGCATCTGAAAGGTTGGAGAAAACAGGGTCCAATAAGTGCCCGGCAGAGTGAGTGGGGGTTTGGATGAGCGGGTTTAGCTGAAGGGCAGTGAGATCTGCCTGAAGGTTCTTAATGGTAGGATCAGTCAGGGAGTCGAAGTGTAGGTTGAGGTCTCCCAAGATGGTAAACTTGGGAGAAGATATCACTAGAGTGTGAGCGACATCTAGGAGTTCCTCAATGAACCTGGCAGTGGGGCCGGGGGGCCGGTAGATATAAAGTCCGGATAGGGTGAACTGGGGACTAGTGGAGATTTTGAATCGAGCGCTTTGACAACCCCAGATAGTTTCCTTTTCAAAAGTGCAGTTGTATGGCGATCTGTAGATAACAGCTATCCCCCCACCCCTGGAATCTCTATTGATGGTTTTTATAGAGAAACCCTCGGGCAGCGAGAGATTTAGGATGCTGTTTTGGTCGTCGTGGAGCCAGGTTTCGCATATAAACATAATGTCTGGACGTTCCTCTGTTATGAGGATGAACACATCGGCATGGTGTTTCACAAGGGATCTGACATTAAGTTGGAGGATGGTAAGGGTGTATTGCTTATAAGCAGTAGTATTGTGGCTGGCTAGCCCAGGCGAAGGTGTCAGAAAACTGCAGGGCTTGCAATACAGACCTGTTTGTCAAAGGCAGCCTTCAAGTTTATCGCATCTTGAATCTGGTTTGAGTGCGAGGAGGGACTTTCTATCGTACTGCAGTTTGTGTGGTACGAGTTGAGCAGGGGGACTGGCGAGAGGCGATGGTCTGGCGATGACGGGCGCAGACGGGCTTGCCTTAGGCACGCCTTCGGCGCGCAAACGGCGCTCGTCTGCTGCGCTTCCTCCAGATGCACATATTTTATAGGGGGAAGAGGCGGGAGGGGGGGCGTGGCCTCGAGGGGGCGTGGCCTCCGCAGCTGCTGTTGTCAGCTGTAACTGATCAGGAGTCTCGTGTCTGCGCTAAGCTCCGCAGCGCACGAGGTTTTCAGTTAAAAACACAAGATTAACGTGACACACAAGTGAAAGTTTTAAAAAGCACAATAGCAGTTTTGCTCAAAGAAATTGTCAGCGCTCCCGGCTTCCGCCTCAGGAGTTACGGTGTGGGAGGACGCTGGAGTTCAGCGCCTCTATATAGCGTGGGAGGGGGGGCGTGGCCTCGAGGGGGCGTGGCCTCCACAGCTGCTGTCGTCAGCTGTAACTGATCAGGAGTCTCGTGTCTGCGCTAAGCTCCGCAGCGCACGAGGTTTTCAGTTAAGAACACAAGATTAACGTGACACACAAGTGAAAGTTTTAAAAAGCACAATAGCAGTTTTGCTCAAAGAAATTGTCAGCGCTCCCGGCTTCTGCCTCAGGAGTTACGGTGTGGGAGGACGCTAGAGTTCAGCGCCTCTATATAGCGTGGGAGGGGGGGCGTGGCCCCGTGGTTTTGTGTCCCCCCCTAAGTCTAAAGGGAGCTTATACAGGCCAATTCTAGATTGGTGGTGTGTGTTCACTAGGGTGATGGTGTTTGTGTACCCCCTTTAAAGCTCCTTAAACATTCGAACATATAAATTCTGCAACATCTTTTTTGTGTATGGGAACAGAGTATTACCCCAGTGACTTTGTCATCCATGTATCTTTTTACTTTTTCTTTATTTGAATTCCTATTTATTTACAGTATCTTTCTGCCGCTCATCACAATGTGTTCCACAGCGTAGTTTCAGTTGCAGTGTTCTTAGCCTTCTTGTTCTTTTGCTGACTTACCAGTTTGTTTTCAAGATTGGCCGTCCTATTTGTGTAGCTTTCCTTTGTGAATATTTTGTGCAGCCTTCTTTTGTGTATCTTCTTTTGTATCTGACTTTGTTTATTCAGTGCTTGATCCAGTGTCCTGAAGATAGCAAGTACATCTGTAGACATGTAGTTTACTCCTTTCCTTTCCCTCCCTCCACCCTAATTGACAACGTAATGGGGGGAGTCAAAGTAAGGCACTACTGTCATCACTGTTTAAGCTTGCAACGCAGTAGGCAGGACACGGGTTAAGAAACCCAGCCTCCACCACTCTTGGACCCTCCTGCCCTTGTTGCCACCTCGTTTGCTATGTCTTAAGTATTTAATATCTGCACTTGACCGTGGTCCTCCTACAGTGTATTCTCATCATAGTCCAAGCACATACAATCCATCATTTTATCTGCTCTTGCCCATTCTGTGTGGTGGTACCGTCAGCACATATTGCACATTATAGAACACCTTGAGTGTACTCGCCCTCAAAACGTCTCCACTTGCCATCGTACATGCATACCTTGGACCACCCATTTTATCCATTCTTGCATCCTGAGATGCAACCTCTTACCTCTGTTCTTCACCTCCTACTTTACAATTTTAAATATTTAAATCTTCTTGGAAAGACATTACTAATCCTTATCTCCGAAATAGTAACAAGTTTCTGAAATCATTTTATATGCGAGTTGTGTATGTTATCCTAATACCCAACATTCCAATGACATGCTTTGTACCAATATGTAATGTGCTTGAGTTGCAGTGTTCTATCTTGTCTTCGTTTGTATGTCATTACAATCAAAGGTAACATATTCCTTTGTATCCTAAATAAAGCACTTGATACAATGCATAGTGACACTGTATTTATTGTATTTATTGTATTTATTTTTCGAATGTTTTCAAAATAATATACACTCAAGTACAAAAAATTGTTGCTTCATTTCCAAGATAAATATTTAATATATTTCATATGAATCACCACATATACTGATATTACAGTAACGATAAAATGAAGTGTTTATGTTTTTGTACAAGGACCTACAACATAAGTAATTCAGTATGAAAAATCAACAAAACAATTTGGAAGACGGTTTCGAAATTAGTAACAGTGTCATAGAAGAGCTGTACATACTTTTTACAAGTAGCGAGAATGAAGAGGAAGATATGAATGCTGCAAATATCAGTTGTGATTTCCTAGACGAAACCTTAGATGCTGATTTTGCGGAAGCATTAGATGACATCGAGTATAATCATATGACTTTTGAAATTGATAACCAGGAAAATGAAATACATGATGAAATTATTTTAGAAGCTCTATTAAATTATGAGATGTTACAAGAATACATTTATTATTATATAACAAAAATGGTTTGAGACAGTCCTCTTGCTGGATTGTAATCATTCAGCTAGTACTGATGTACTCATGATGCAAAGTGGGCCTTAGGGCATGGACTGCTTCAAACCCCTATAGACTATGCATGCACTCTTCCATGCACCGGCAAATTTGTCTTTTATACCTTCAATTTCCCAATCTGTATTCTTACACTTCCAGCAAACACTATCACACTTCTGTTTCAATATTGTAGTGAGCCATACAGCACAATGTATTACATTTAATTTCGGTTACCACCACAAACACTGATATTACAGAAAATAATTTTTTAGAATAGTTGCAATGAATCCAAAAATGTTTTAGGAAAGCATTTCAAACACTGATATTACAGTAAACAATTTTTAAAAATAGTTTCAAGGTATCACAAAATATTTTATGTGAGCACCACAAACCTCAATACTACAGTAAAGAAGTTGTGAAAATAGTTTAATTATATCACAATAACTCATTTCACTTCACCGAGAACATTGAAGAATAATTGATAATCCCATCCAAGAAAGGCAGCAAGTGTGCAAATTTCCCACTGCCTTCAAGGCTTGATAAAGGGCCTGCACTTTGCATATGAATATGAAATAGAAGAATAATTGATAACCCGAGCCAAAAAAGGCAGCAAGTAGGTGTGTGTATGTGTGGATGATGTGTTGATTGAGTGGAAGATGAATAAGGTGAAAAATAAGAAAGGCTGCAGACGCGCAAACTACCCACTGCCTTGTAAGGGAAGAGGGTGTTTGTTTTTCCAGTCCATTACACAGACAGGGCGTCGGATTCCGCAGTGGGAGTCTGAGAAAACGGTACCACTTCCAAGGAGGCAAGCAAGTGCAGAAAGTACACACACTGTGCGGTAGGAAGGACGCAAGAAAGGACGCAAGTGTTCAAATTACCCATTGCCATTCACAAGTAGTTGTTACCAAGAAGGTTCAATCAAGGGCCTGCACTTTGAATTTGAATTACAAGAAGACTAATTGATAAGCGCAGCCAAGAAAGGCATCAGTGATGTCATTTGAGATATCATCAGCGATGTCATCAGTAATGTCACTGACCATGTCATGAATGATGTAATATGTGTCATCATCAGCAGTGGATTGCGGGTGTGCGAGTTATATTTAGTACAACTAACTATACCAGAGGAATTTCAATGGTTTTGTACGAGTGAAATGTCCAGCTAACTATACCACCCCTAAAGCCTATGGTTTTTTAAGTGCTAATTCCTAACTATAACATGTCTGAAAGCTATTTCAAAGGTTTTTTTAGATGATAATTTTTAAATATATTTATTGTTCTATTTTTTATATTCTTTAACTACATTTTTCTAATTTACTTATTTTTAGACATATATTTTTGTATTTACACTACATATTTAAAAAAAAAAAAAAAATTCTAAAAAAATATAGATTTTTTGTATTATTTTATATTATTTCAAATATACTTATATTATTTTTTTATTGTTCTTTTTTTTTTGGATTCACGCACCCAAAGCGCACCCTTCTTGTTCACTGCGTGGAACTTGTCCGCCATTTTAGGATTGTTGTGTAGGATCCGCGTACGGTGTGCGGTGAGTACGACTTTCACAACGTGGACGCTATGCGACTGGTACGCAACTTGTAGCGCATACGCGACATGTACGTATTACGCGACGCGACGGTCGCGCGGTCCCTGTGACGTCTTATGCGTATCGGACGCGGTGGATGCGCAACTCCCATGAAATTGTTTAATGTCCAAATATATATATATATTTAACATAAATGTTAAAACAAGACATTATCTGAGCTAATTATAAAAATTATATTCTTTAGTTTTCAATAAAGTTATATTACTTTTAAATGCAATTTTGCGAAGTCGCGCTGGGTGCAAGCTGGGTGCGAGCTGCGTGCACGCACCCTACTTGGACCCCATGTGACCAGAAAAAACGAGATTTGATTGGTTCATTACACTTCCTATTCTAAGTATTGAAGAAACCTACCCGTTTTAATCACTCTTGTTAGACCTTCCTTAGGAGAAGACCTCTGCTAACAAGAACTGCTCTTTTTGGTTATTCCAGACCGGTTTGTCCTGAATCTTGGAGAAATTGCTAGAAATCAACCATCATCATCATCTGAAAATTCGGACAATGAAACCTCCCCCTCCAGAGAAATACACTTTGATTGTCTGAAAGTTTTTTACTTTCCCACCGGGGCAGAAAAAGGTAAACGCAACCAAGGTTACCTGCAAAATATGCAAGGCGGTCCTCTCCAGGGGAGACCCAAATAAGATATACCCATGTGGAACGGCTAGCATGAGGAAACATCTGCAGACACGGCATCCGGTCAATTTCTCAAGAGAAGAATTGAGAAGATTACTGGAAACTATTCCTGCAACACCTGCTGCTGCTAGCACATCTGGGGCAACACCATCCACTTCAACATTTCCTCCAGATATACGTCCTCAATTTGGGAGAGTGAGGATACATTGAGTACAATGCAACTGTCTAATTGCTTATGGGGAACAGTCAGTGGACCTTGTTTTTCGTGGCATCGACAACCACCGTTGCTAGTTTTCTTTTTTTTCTCCTCATAGTCTGTTCATCCTGTTGACATTTTTCCCTCCTTAAAAAAAACCACAGAATCGTTCTAAAAATAAAGAAAATACATAAAACAACAAAAAGAAAACATTTTTATTTTCAGAACTAACTACTCTGGTTAAAAAAAGAGCTAAACTTGTATGCTTGTGTGTGAAAGTTTACATGAATGTATGTCTGGTAGATAATTGAATGAAAGAAAGCATTTGTAGTGTATGGTGAATGGATAAGTGCATAAGGAAGTGCTGCAGCATGACACAGTAAACTTTTTAACTACAGCATGCTATGATGCTTCCAAAGCACAGGGATGTAACATATGTACATAGATATGTTGCAAGTCTGTGCTTCCCTCTGCACAGCTGCTTAAACTGCGGCCATGTGGTGACACAGGCACCCTTGCACCATGGTGTATGGAAAGGGGCGACCACTTGGTCCCCCCGAACGTATGAATGGGTGCCCCGATCCCCCGGGAAACCATTTTGGGCGGGAGGCGTGGCCCGGCTGGTATGCCCAAAGTGACGTAGCCGGGGCGCGCCCTTTCCCGCCCAGGAGGGGTTGTCCTAGACACCTGCACAGAAGACCACGCCCAGTAGGCGTACCTGAGGAGGGACCCCGCCCTCCCGCAGACGGATAAATTGAGCGGGAATCCGAAGAAGCGTCCTCTTGTTCCTGTGCTCTGAAGGCTGCACCCCTTGTTGCTCGTGAGCCCTCGACGGAACAAGCGGCAATTTTGAGAACTTGTAATCTTGTTGTTTCTCTTTCAGTGATTTGGAGTGCGAAGGATCTGGGACCTCGTTGATCGACTAGAGCGGAGTAAACGAAGCTATGGCCGGCAAAAAAGCGGGAAAGAGCTCCGAGCTGGAGAAGGTACTGCGCACCTTGTCGAATCGAATGGCGATCATGGACCGAAAACTCGGTAAAGTTGATTCGATCGGTCGAGGTCTGGCCGAAGTTAAAAAGCAGTTAGCGGCCCAGAACAACCCCTCAGGCCGTCCTAAGAAGGTAATAGGCCCGGCCTTGCCGGGAGTCGTCCCTGAGGGTCGGGGGAAGCGTATTAAGAGGAGGGCGGTTTCCGGGGAGGTTACGGTTCCTGAGGTGCCCCCATCCGCCCCATCACACCGGCGGACAGCCCAGTACCAAGTTTAGATATAGGTCTACCAATCCCGGTTGTAATTACCCCTGCTAATGATGATCAGATGCCCCCGGAACTGGCCATCCAGTTAGCGGCAGTGTTACCCTGGCTCAAGAAGAAAGCGGGGGGGGCAGTGGTTGCGGGGGACCCGGCCAAGGAGGCTAGACTAATAATCGAGCAGTTACGGCAGTCGAGAGAAGCCGGGACGGCAAATGTTCCTTTTGTTCCCCCACAGGTGGCACCAGGAGTACCTACGGTCAGCCGGGAAAAGGCAGCAGACACGACGGTTGAACCCGGTAAGCACCCATTGCCAATGGCAGGGGAAGGTTCATTACCTTCAAGGCGCGAAAGGGTGGCCCAGCACATCCCAGCGGCCACAAAAGAAATGATATGGGGGGGAAAATATGTGAATATGTTTTCATTGTTGACTGACCATTGCGAGATGGAATATGCAAAATCCCAGAAAGATTTATGGCACCCCAGTGTATGGCGGGCCAAGATGGCAGAATTTAGGGTCGATGAGACCGTAGGGAACTGGGTAAAGGCCTTTTCGATATTTACGGCAGTCACAGGTGAACGAAAGCCAGAAGTGATGACCGAGTTGTCCTGTTACCAGAATAGGATTATGGATTTTTATACCATGTATGGGGGGGACGAGTGGAAAGGATATGACATGAAATTTCGAAAAGCGAAAGAGTTTGATGCAACTTTGACCTGGGACTGCCTCGACTCGGTGTCATGGCACAAGCAGCTCTTGCCTGGTGCGGCGGGTACGTCCTCGCCGGGCGGGAGCGGGCCGGGGTCAGTTCGCCAAAAACCTGCGTTGCCCTTTCGGGCAAGCGCCGGTGGGGAATTTCAGCCCAAGACCGGCGGAAATGGCGGCAAGCGGGGGGTTTGTTGGGGCTTCAATAGAGGCAACTGTAACAGGCCTCAGGTAACATGTAGGGTCAGGCATGCGTGTGCGGGCTGTGGGAACTCCTCACACCCGGAGAGTAGCTGTAGATCGAAGAACAGCGGAACGGGAGGAAAAGGGGGGTCTAAGCAAGAGTGAGGTGAAGCATGGGAACCGATTGCCTACACCTGTCGACATTATGGCTCTGACTCCTTGGTTGAACAAATACCCTGATCATGTATCCGCCGGGGTTTTTGAGGAATGGATTCCTATATGGCTTCAACATCCCGGCGGGGGATTTTCGGGGGGACTCCTTTTGTAAAAATCAGTTATCTGTCCAACATAACTCAAGCGTAGCAGCAAAGAAAATTTCCAAAGAAGTCAGCCTGGGGTGGGGCCTTTTCAATGCCCGCCGGTGGCAGATTTTGTGTGTTCACCGCTAGGAGTAGTTCCAAAGAAAGACCCAGGGGAGTTTAGACTCATTCACAACTTGTCTGCCCCAAGGGGTTCCTCGGTGAATGAAGCTATCGACCCGGATATTTGTTCGGTTCGGTACGCATCGTTCGACGATGCCGTTGCCATATTAAATCATCTGGGCCCCGGAGCACTAATGGCGAAATCAGACATCGAGTCGGCATTCAGGTTGCTCCCGGTACACCCGCGGGACCAGCGCTTGCTAGGTTTTGCGTTTCAAGGAAGTTATTACATGGATAAATGCATGCCTATGGGTTGCTCCATTTCTTGTGCCTATTTCGAAATGTTCAGCTGTTTTTTAGAGTGGGCATTCATCGAGGCCACAGGGCATAGGCACGTTATGCACTATCTAGATGACTTCCTGTTCTTGGGAGCGGCTGGCAATACGAAATGAGCGCAGGCGCTGCAGGACTTTTGCATCCTCATGCGGGACTTCGGAGTCCCATTGGCACCAGGTAAGACGGTTGGACCATCTACTTCACTGGAGTTTCTGGGAATTGAGCTCGATTCTGTGGAAGGGTGTTTCCGTTTACCAATGGAAAAGGTGGCCAAGTTTAGGGCTTCCTTGACGCAATGCCTGAGCAAGGAGAAAGTGACCCTGCACCAGTTACAGCAAACAGTGGGTCAGCTTAACTTTGCCTTGAGGGTGATACCAATGGCCCGCCCCTTCTCACGCTCTATTGCACAAGCTATGGTTGGCCTCAGGGAGGGACACCACCGTACGAGACTGTCGGCAGAAGTTCGCCAGGATATGCGTATTTGGTTGGCATTTCTGGCGGACTTCAACGGTCGAGTTGTGTGGAACAAACCACCAGCATCATCGGATGAACTAGGTTTGTGGACCGATTCAGCTGGGAGCATGGGATTTGGTGCCATCTTTGGTAACCGATGGTCGGCGCAAGTATGGCCGACGTGGTGGCACTCCAGCGGTCTGACAGGTAGCATTGGGTTCTTGGAGCTATTTCCCATTTGGGTTGCTCTGATGGCATGGCCAGACGACTTTAGGGACCGCTCAGTGGTATTTTGGTCTGACAATATGACTGTGGTTGAGTGCATTAATCAGCAGGCAGCCCGCTGCAAGTGGATCTTGAGATTGTTAAAAGAAATTGTTTTATGTTGCATGAAATTGAATGTACAGTTCAGGGCAAAACATGTGCCAGGTGTACTGAATAATGCAGCTCATGCACTCTCTTACACATGCAGGCTTTCAGGGGCTATCTACCCACAGCGGACCTAGTGGCGGCACCGTTCCCCGAAGTGCTATGGCTAATCGGTGCCCCGGATTACAAGACCTCGTGGCAGCCAGCTTAGCTCCCAGGACAAGGAAGGCTTACGAAGGAGCGTTTCGTTCCTACTGCACATTTTTGGGTCCGACAGGGAGACAGAACTGGGGTCAGGAGGAATCCTTCCTGGGGTTCCTGGTAGCGCTGCACAGAGAAGGCCGATCGGCGGCAACAGGCAATAGACATAGGGCGGCTATTTCGTTCATGGCACAGCTGCACAGCATAAGTGATCCGACGGGTTCCTTCTTGGTTAGGAAGGCACTCCGCGGCTGGCAACGCCTCGAGGGTTGCAAGCAAGATACGAGGCGCCCGATTGGCTTAGACAGATTGTCTCGGCTTTTAGCAAAGCTGGATGAGACGTGCTCCTCCCCTTTCGAAGCAGTTCTGTTCCGGGCAGCTTTCGCCTTGGCATTCTATGGGGCTATGCGGGTAAGCGAACTCGTGGCAAGGAACAAGAAGGATATGAAGGGAGGCTTGTGCAGGGATCACGTACAAATAAGGGGTGATTCGATGGTAATCTCGATAGCCAGGTCCAAGACAGACCAGGAAGCTATGGGAGATAGTGTTGTCGTGCAGAGCGCTCGAGGGTCCCCCACTTGTCCGATAAAGTGTTTAGAGGAATACTTGGCACAGAGGACGGCTACATGGGGGGGAGCCTGCTTAGGCACTATGATGGCACCCCACTGAGGAGATTTCAGTATCAGAGGGTGCTTGCACTGACAATTGCTGCCGCGGGCATGGACCCGTGCGATTTTGGGACCCACTCATTTAGGATAGGGGCTGCTACTAAGGCTACGGCCCGGGGTCAGAGTGCGGAGGAAGTGAAACGGCTAGGCCGTTGGTCCTCGAATTGCTTCAGAAGGTATGTGCGATTGCACATGTTGTAAAAATCAATTGACATGCACTCACGCTTCTTGTCTTTTGTTTGAATTACAGTTTCGCAAGCCTGTCACGCGGGGTGGAATTGGGAGTCGACCCAACATCAGGAGACCAGCGGTCGAGGATCACTGACTGGAGAGAGAGTGGTATGGGTCGTGGGCCACTCATATGTGAGGCGCGCCGGGGACATATTCAAGGCAGGTGACGCGATTCACGCATCTGGGAAATACGGGTACAGAGTGACCTTCCATGGGAAGGGCGGCCTTTGTTTTGACCAATTTCAATCTTTTTTGGAGGGTCTCTTACGGCGGCAGAGGTCACCACCATCTGTAGTCATAGTACACCTGGGGGGCAATGACTTAGTGAAGTTGGGAGGACGAGTGTTATTAGAACACATCCTGTCGGCAGTTAGCTGGTTGGCTAAGAAGCTCCCGGGGTGCACGATTGCCTGGTCCCACATGATCCCCAGGAAGATTTGGCGGGGGGGTCTTTCAGTGTCAGGGTTGAACCACTCAGTGAAGAGGGTCAACAATAAACTTGGGAAATTGTTTCGCTCCGCGCAGTTGCATAGCATTCCTCACGGGTGTATTCGGGGTGATCACATGTATCTGAATGATGGGGTTCACCTGTCCAGGGAGGGGAATGATTTACTCATAGGAGACTTCATAGCATGGTTAAGGGTTTTGAGAAAGCATGACCTTTATGAGGAGTGGGGGTCCGGATAGTCGGTCAACTATCCGGCCTGTGGCGGTAAGGTCATGATCGGTGAGCAGTAATTTCAAGGTCCCTAGAGGGGGGCGCCGCCCAGAATGGATGGGAGCGCCCGGGGGGAGGCGGCCATTGGCCCCTTCCAAGGGGAGGCGGCACCCACTAAGGATGGGCTGTCTAGGGGGAGACGGCCATAGGCCCCTCCCAGGGGGGAGGCGGCTAGATGCCCCTCCTACGAATTTCCCGGGGGCCAGATATCCGCTCCGGCGGAAGAGAGTGTGGGGATGGGGGGGAGTCCACGCTGTCCTTCCTACAGATACCTCACATGGGAACTCGGACGACCTTTAAGATGGCGTCGAGTGAAAGGGGGCCCCCACGACAAGGGAAGTTACAGTTGGCAACGAGGGTAAAGTCCTCTGCGCATGCGCCACTCACACCATGAGGGCGGGAGTTACAGTTGGCAACGAGGGTAAAGTCCTCTGCGCATGCGCCACTCACATCGTGAGGGCGGGATTTTGGTAGTAGGGATCTGACACCGGTTAAGACCTTGCCGTTGGCCCTTAATGCTAGGATGTACAATTTTAACTTAGAATGTATGCATTTTCAGGATGCTAGACTCGGCTAGGAAACCTTTGTATTAGAGATCTGTTAAGGTAAGCCAAAGAACATGTCTTCATCAAAATGTAATAAAAGTAAAATTGTACATAATTAATGAAACTTTTATTTAATGTTTTAAATTTTGTTTCATATTTTAATAAATACGGCCGGGGGGGTAACTGCCCCCCCGCCTTCCAAAAGTTCAAACCTGTGTCTGTCTTCTCCCATTGGGAATTGGTGTTGGGAGGGGGTGGCGGGCATCCCGGCCATATGGAAAGGGGCGACCACTCGGTCCCCCCGAACGTATGAATGGGTGCCCCGATCCCCCGGGAAACCATTTTGGGCGGGAGGCGTGGCCCGGCTGGTATGCCCGAAGTGGCGTAGCCGGGGCGCGCCCTTTCCCGCCCAGGAGGGGTTGTCCTAGACACCCGCACGGAAGACCACGCCCAGTAGGCGTACCTGAGGAGGGGCCCCGCCCTCCCGCAGACGGATAAATTGAGCGGGAATCCGAAGAAGCGTCCTCTTATTCCTATGCTCTGAAGGCTGCACCCCTCGTTGCTCGTGAGCCCTCGACGGAAGAAGCGGCAATTTTGACCCACCCACCAGCCCCTATGGCAATGTTTGGTTGAATAAAGTTGTGGATGATATCTGATCGTATTAAAGAGTTGCAGTCTCATCTTCAGTAATTATATATGCCTTGGATTAAAAGATGTGTATAGGCCTTTTTTCCTTTGTAGAAAAGTAAGGGAGTGTTTCATATAATGATGTTGCTTCTGCTTTAGGACATTTTTCCCTTTGTAGAATGGTAAAGTTGATGACTCGTCAAGGCTATGTCAGAATGTTTTCTTCCCTTAGTAGATAAAACAACTGTCGTATTTATTTTTTGGTCGGGCGGTAAGGTCATGATCGGTGAGCAGTAATTTCAAGGTCCCTAGAGGGGGGCACCACCCAGAATGGATGGGAGCGCCCGGGGGGAGGCGGCCATTGGCCCCTTCCATGGGGAGGCGGCACCCACTAAGGATGGGTCGCCTAGGAGGAGACGGCCATAGGCCCCTCACAGGGGGGAGGTAGCTAGATGCCCCTCCTACGAATTTCCCGGGGGCCGGATATCCGCTCCGGCGGAAGAGAGTGCGGGGATGGGGGGAGTCCACGCTGTCCTTCTTACAGATACCTCACATGGGAACTCGGACGACCTTTAAGATGGCGTCGAGTGAAAGGGGGCTCTCACGACAAGGGAAGTTACAGTTGGCAACAAGGGTAAAGTCCTCTGCGCATGCGCCACTCACACCATGAGGGCGGGAGTTACAGTTGGCAACGAGGTTAAAGTCCTCTGCGCATGCGCCACTCACATCGTGAGGGCGGGATTTTGGTAGTAGGGATCTGACACCGGTTAAGACCTTGCCGTTGGCCCTTAATGCTAGGATGTACAATTTTAACTTAGAATGTATGCATTTTCAGGATGCTAGACTCGGCTAGGAAACCTTTGTATTAGAGATCTGTTAAGGTTAGCCAAAGAACATGTCTTCATCAAAATGTATTAAAAGTAAAATTGTACATAATTAATGAAACTTTTATTTAATGTTTTAAATTTTGTTTCATATTTTAATAAATACGGCCGGGGGTAACTCCCCCCCGCCTTCCAAAAGTTCAAACCTGTGTCTGTCTTCTCCCATTGGGAATTGGTGTTGGGAGGGGGTGGCGGGCATCCCGGCCATAAGAATGTCTGTGTCATGCGTAGATTGGTTTTGTGCAGGAATGGACTCCTTCCTGCACAAAAACTATCAGTAAAGGCATTTTTCTCCTTCAATATATGCTGTGCATT
>NW_028245953.1:0-62224 GCF_964263255.1 Lissotriton vulgaris
GCATCCAGGAGATTGTGATGCTGAGTGACCAGAAAGAGATCTAAATCATACCTGAACATGATGTGCTGTGTGATATTTTCTAAATTCAGAATTGTTTATGCATTTTCCACTGCAACATTTGGCGTCTGTGCCATTCCAGATGCATAAGTATGTCTTTGTTCAGGTACACTATTGAGCAGTGGGCAGTAGTTATGAGGATGTCCTTAATACCCCAAGATTAGTTTGTGTCCTTACTTAGTTTGACTTTTTCAGCCACCGCTGTTCCTGATGGTAAGCCCAGCATACTGGAAACCAAAATCAGACCTCTAGGTATGCATCTATATGTCTATAAATGGTATTTTTATAGTGGTAAGCTGGCGAAAAAGCAGTGGGAAACTGTACAGGGTTAAAGGCAAGCATATCATCAATGAGTGATAGGAAAGATAGCTGGGTTGTGGAGGGTTATTGCACTATCATGTAGTGTTCTTTGAAGTGCCTAGTCTTCTATTTTCTTATAATTTCGAGCACGGCCCTAATGGATACAGAGATATTTAATATCCTAGGTGCATAGATGGAAAAAGGCTTACTGCCTTGTTTTATTTTCTTTTTGCACTTCTTAGACTCCAGTCTGATGATGTCCTAACTGTTGGTTTGCAGCTAACCACCAGAAACGGTGAGCTTGTCAGCAAGGTAAGTGGGAGTGCTGGTTGTGATTACTTTGTAAATGATACATCTAGTTTTCAAGAGGATGCAAGCTGGTAAGGGGAGCCAATAGACTTCTATTAGGATGGGCATTAGACCTGTCAGCCTGAAGGTGGTATTCCCCCAAACATTTTGCCTTCACTCCTTCTTTCTGATGATCTCATTTTTGTTAGCCTTAGGACTCTGTGTACTTTACCTCTGCTAGCCAGTGCCAAAGTGCTTGTTCTCTCTCCCCTAAAGAGGAATTGAATTGGCTTGTGCCCAATTTGCACATTTAATTTTACTTACTAGACCCTTGGAAGTGAGCAAAGCTGCTGTGCCAGTCCAGTTGTGGTCTCAGCAGAACTGACACAGAGTGATTCATAACCTTGCAAAATTCTGCATCCCCCTACCCACGTGAAACATCTACAAAGCATGACTTTGCATCACAGTCCTGCACTCCATCGGAACCGCCACTGCTCAACGCTTCCTCAATGCAGACCTTCACATCACAAGCCCCTCGTGAAAAGCATCCTCGATGGAAATGCCGGACTTCTCATCACAAACCCCGCAACTTATTCAGAACCAGCCAGGGTGCGACACATCTTCTTACAGACTTCACACATGGCAAGCCCCCATTGGACAGCAACCTCGAAGACAAAGCAGGACCTTGCATCACATCCTTACAGCTTCCCGTAACCACTGCTGCATGCCACATTTGCACATCAGGACCTTATTTATTTATTTTATTTTGAGAGTTTTATATAGCGCTGGGTAGACGCGGAGGTATCAGAGCGCTTTACAATAAGTTCCACAGAAATTACTCAATTAAATCAGTTACACGTTACATCAGTTACTAGAAAAACATTTTAAGAGTGTAGAAGATTATCACCAATGCACCCTTTCCAATTAAAGGGCGACCCTCTAGGCGCTGCTTTAAGTTGAAATCGCTGCTGCGATATTAGTCTGGTGTTGTACTTTACAATCCAACGTTTGTTTTTCAATAAAGCATCATCATTCAATTTCCATTGAACATATTCCTGTATTTATTTCATATCAGTCAATTTCCAATTGAGATGTTGTATATCACATTCAATTCATCAATTATTCAGGAATCACAAGGTCCCAATGAATTTCGTGCCTCGGGGCACTTCATCAGGGGAATCTGAAAATCTAAATGTATAAGGAGGAACCACACTCATATCAAACATATGGCAAAAAGTTTTACAATTCTACGAATCTAAAGGTGAAAATCAATCCTTCATTTTAGTATATGCGAACATTTTAGTATATGTGAACATGACGTGTGTATCAAACATCGGTGATTTAAAACTAAGGTGACCGTTAAAAAACATAATACGTGTGTTGAAAATCGACACGTAATTTAAGATTACGTTATTTTTTTGAGAATGTAGTTTCACTCAGTGATGACAAAGAACAAGACACCCAATTGAAACATCTTAGATTCAAAAGTACTTTTCAAGCACCAATCAGCCACAAGTCAATTGATATGTTTGAGTCTTTGGTCAGGCATGATATAAACCATTTGGATTACAAACATGGCACCAAATTCCACAATTTATCAAAGAAAGAACTGAATGTTCTAAGAAAAATTTCGAACAAACCCCGAAATCACAGTTCAGAAAGCAGACAAAGGAGGGGCGATAGTCCTGATGGATACTGAGTTTTACATCACAGAAGTGAATTCACATGTTATAGATCAAGAAACGCATGCCCCTTTAGGGTTTGACCCTACAATTAAATTTCAGGGGGTCCTACAATCTTTTCTGGAACAAGCTTGTAAAGATGGAGTCATCACAGAAATAACAAAAAAAATTCTCACTAAAATTCACCCTAGGACACCATCAATTTACATGCTCCCCAAGGTCCATAAAAATTTGCAGGATCCTCCTTTACGCCCCATTGTCAACACTAGGGCAAGTATACATGAACCAATAGGTCCGTTTTTGGACTTATACCTCAAAGAATTCGTCACCAAAGCCAAGTCTTACATCAAGGACACAACCGATTTTTTTAATAAGATGGCTCGGATAACATTATCAGAAGATCAGGAAGTATGGCTATGCACCATAGACGTGAACATGCTTTATACCTCCATCCCACATGATTCAGGCATTGAAGCAGTGGAATCGATGTTACTACGGTCAGAACTTGATAATGATTTTCAAGTGTTTCTCATACAATTATTTAATTTTTCACTTTGCCAAAGTTACTTCAAATGGAAGGATGACTTTTACCTACACTCACTGGTACCTCAATGGGTAATTATGCAGCCCCCAGCTACGGGAATATTTTCATGACCAACTTTGAAACAAAGTACATCCTGACTGGAGAACAGTGGAAACAATATGCACACATTTATTTACGATTCATTGATGACATTTTTGTGTTATGGCAGGGTCCACATGAAATCCTAATACATGAATTGAACAAACTCAATAATATCAATGACCGGATACAATTTACTTACCAGGTGGACAGAACAACTATAGTATATTTGGATGCCTTATTGAAGATTGAAAAAACAACAAAATCACCACTACACTATTTAAGAAATCAACTAATCGTAACAACCTGTTACACTACAATAGTTTTTACCAGCTTTCCCTGAGAAACAATCTTCTAATTTCTCAATTGTACAGAACCAAAGGGAGAGTGTCAGACCCTGGTGAGTCTGATCAACAAGTGAAGATGATGTTGGAAAGATTTCAAGAACGGGGGTACCCGCTCGAGATCCTAAAAAAAGCAGAGGTGAAATGTTCAGCTTAAACACGATCTGATTTACTGAAATCTGTTCAGAAAGTGGAAACCAAACGTATGATAGTTGTTTCAAAGTATTCCAAAAAAGTCAAATTTTTAAACGCACAATACTTAAGCATTGGCAGATTCTGTCATTGGAACCAGATTTCAAAGGCATTTTTCAAGAAAATCCTAGATTTGCATTCACTAGGAGCCGGAATATTTTGGATATACTGAATCCCTGTTACCCAATACAAAGGAACACAGCCTTGTCACAATTGTAACAATTGCAATGCCATTATAAAAGGAACCAAGATCAGTCACCCACGTAGTGGAAGAGCAATTGAATTAAAAGTAACTGCCACCTGCGATTCCAAGAACTTAGTGTACTTATTGAAATGCCCTTGCGGCTTCGTTTATGTTCGAAAAACTATCAGAAAGATCAAAACGAGGTTATTTGAACATAAGAGCAGCATCAGAAGGAAAGATGAAAAATCTACTGTGGCATTACACTTTAATGAACGCAGACACAATGTTTCACAATTACAATTTATGGTGTTAGAGACACTTCAGAATATGTAACACATTGATTTGAACTGCAAATTGTTGCTGAAAGAAAATTAATGGATTTTTAAGCTCGAAGCTTTAAAGCCTTATGGGCTCAATGACCGTACGGAATTCTCATGCTATCTGTGATGTTATTTTTGCAGAATGCATTTTGATTAGGAGGGACCATCTGTGAGGTCTCTTATTCCATGATTGAGTATATGCAATGCTATTTGATGTATGATTTTTAATTATGTTTTCACTAGTAGGATCATTAATTGGACCCTCGTCAGTTCTTTTTACTTTTGTTTTTATGGTTTGTTTGCTTAGAAAAGTATTGAGAGCACAGTTCTTTTCGTATACTGAAAGTTTATTCACACATCTTAAGGTGGCCGCCATCTATATGTTGGTTTTATTTCCTTTAAGTGAGGCATCATTTGTGTTTAGCTATGCGTCTATCACGTATTTTTTAAATCGAAGATCGCCGTCAAACACGCATTAGTGTGTAACGGAGTGTTATCCACAGTACGAGACAGCTTTCGCGGCTTGTCCGGTATGCAGGGGCATTATTGATGTCTATAAATCCTCTTGTTTGAACACAGCAGCAGCGTAAATTAACAGCTTCGCTTTGATATTAGCAGCAGGTGTAATAGATTCAGATATGCACTCGCTTTGTTAAATGGATTATTATTATTGACAGGCGTTGAGATGATTTTGATTTTTGAAGCATGTTATATCACAAACTGTTTAAAGATTGTAAGGAGGTCTTAAACTGTTCAGTACCACCTTAACTCGACGATTTTCAAAACACGTATTATGTTTGATAATGGTCACCTTAGTTTTAAATCACCGATGTTTGATACACACGTCATGTTCACATATACTAAAATGTTCGCATATACTAAAATGAAGGATTGATTTTCCCCTTTAGATTGTTAGAATTGTAAAACTTTTTGCCATATGTTTGATATGAGTGTGGTTCCTCCTTATACATATTGATTTTCAGATTCCCCTGATGAAGTGCCCCGAGGCACGAAATTCATTGGGACCTTGTGATTCATGAATAATTGATGAATTGAATGTGATATACAACATCTCAATTGGAAATTGAATGATATGAAATAAATACAAGAATATGTTCAATGGAAATTGAATGATGATGCTTTATTGAAAATCAAACGTTAGATTGTAAAGTACAACACCTGACTAATATCGCAGCAGCGATTTCAACTTAAAGCAGCGCCCTGAGGGTCGCCCTTTAATTGGAAAGGGCGCATTTGTGATAGTTTTCCTTTAACACCTCTAGGACGACGAGGTGATACATTTGAGGCACGCTACACCTTGGTTAATTTGTATATATGCCTGTGCACAGTCGACAAACCTTTCTTTGAAGAGTGTAGAAGATGAAATTAATGGAGCTTAGAAGGGTAAGAGGTGCGGAAAAGGAGTAGGAGGTAGAAAGGATGGAGAGACGAAGGAGAGTGTGCCCAAAGTCCGGCTGGGTAGGTGACAGCTGAGGGGGTAGTCCACAGACCATCTCCTCTTTAGCTATCAGGTAGCTCCACCGGGCATCAGCCAAACAACTAGGTTTCAATGAGAAAACAATTAAAGAGCAAAGAGGGGGGACAAATGGAGCGCAAAGGAGAAAGGGGGTGGAGTAAATGGGTAAAAGAGGGAATGCAATGGAGAGACAAAGCAAGTTGTCGCTAGAAACATTTAGGAAGCATAGTGGACGAGATAGATTGAGCGTAGAGGGTAAGGGGGTAAGGTAAAAGGGTAAGAGGGAGATATGGAGGAGAGACTAAGGAAAGCCTGCCCAAGGTCCAGATGGGTAGGTGATGCTGAGGGGGAAGTCCACAGACATATCCTCTATTGCTATCAAGGTAGCTCCACCGGGCATCGGTCAAAATGCAAGGTCTCAACGTTTGGTGGCAAGGTAACAGATTTTATGTCCAGATGGGTGAGCTGGATGGGAGATATGCTCATTGTCTGGTCTCAATGTTTGGTGGCAAGGTAACAGATTCAATGTCCAGATTGTTGTGACGGATGGGGGATATGCTCGTTGTCTGTTCAATTTCCAATTTATTGTCCAAGGGTAGTAGCTCATTGTGGTAAAGGACCCCTGTGGATGCCAGCTTGGGGTCAGGCAAGAAGTACAGTCCCTAATGTTCCACTCGGCCGGGCCTCAGTCTGCAATGATTTCAGTGTTTATAGTGTCAGGCATTAGGCCTCTGGTGGTCATCTTAGGGTCAGGCATAGTGTCGTTTCAGGGTTTCCCCCTCTGAGCCTATTGAAATGTATCCCTTCTTTGAGCAGTTGAGGTTATATAGGCCCTGCGTATCTTCCGTGTGTAAAAGGTGGGCACCTCTGCTTACTCATGCAACCCTTTGGTAATGGGCTTCTCTCAGGTCGTCATTTTGAGGTCTGGCGTGCCGAAGTTTAATTATAGATAAAGAGAGCCCCCCAGTGATGTGGCAGTCAAGGCGCCCCCAATGACCCCACTCACCGTGCTGCGCCTCTTCCGCTCTTCACTCACCGGTTCAGGGCACGTTCATGGGCTTTCAGGATCTCGGGCGCAGGCCTCCCAATTGCCTTTGCTGCATGACAAATCGACGCAGACCCTGCAATGCTCCTCTCCAGGATTTATGTAACTGAATGTGTGATAACTACCGCAAGAGTAGCTTAACGCAACTTTCAATATTGCAGCCTATTGCGGGAAAATAACCCTGTGGCAACATGGAATTTACAACAAGGCGGTAGCATGAGATAGGCACCAGATAGCATGGCAAATGTACGCATGAAATCAACGCCACAACGCAAAAATCCGATACGCGAATGAAAAAAAACATGCGATGAGGCCAAACGCGGTACAAAAAGTAGCTTACAGCAGCCATAGGCCTGAAAATCCCACGCGTCTGGGGGGACAATGCACCATAAAAACCACAGAAAAAACACACCAGAAACAAGCTAAAGCACGTAGAAACATGGATGCACCCTGACCCAGGCCAAAGGCCAACTCGAAGCCCACCACCCCCACAGACTACCAGCAAGGAACAACGGGGTCGGGGAAGGCCAAGGACAAGAGGGAGAGGAAGACAGGGTGCAGACCGCAGGAAAACAAGACTATCATCACAGAGGTGACAGAACACTACCAGCAACTGACCCACCAGCAGACCACCTGGATTGCAGTCAGAGTGCAGAAGAGGCCAATCCAGGAGGTCAATAGGCGATGGCATGGCGTGACTACCTAAACCAGGCACCAACCCACTGCCAACAGTAAAGCAGCAACAGCGACAGGAGGTGGAAGTCCAGCGCCACTGGAGCAGCTGGAGGAAACCCAGGCCACAGTCATCAGTGTGGAGACGATGGAAGGAGTAGGGAGTATAGACTCAGCTCAAGAGGACCTGACACACCATCAACAGGGAGCGCAACGAACAGGGACTGGGGGAGATGGGCACAATAGCATACATGCACATGAGGCGTAGCACACTGCACACCCACAAACACCCAGGACCATGTCCCAGATCCCCTTGGCACACTGCAGCACACACACATGGCACAAACAGCACACCCACATTGATGACAACGTAGCACAAGGTGCATAGCCGACACTGCAGAACAGAGGACACAACTGGCTCCCCACATGCATAGAAGCATGTCCACCACATCTGACAGAGCCGGAAACAGTGAAATGGAAATGTACACCTACGACCTCACATACGTCATGTAGTCCAGATGTACACTAACCCGCAGGAGAATACAGTGTGCCTAAACAGTCACAATGTACATTGCCAAACAGTCTGCATGCAAACCAGCAAAATTCGTTATCATATATATCTACACAAATCAACACACACCTCCTCTTCACATCGCAGAGGGGTACACAACACCTTCAGCAGAACACAGAACACAACAAGTCTGTGATGCCGGAGAGGACCACCACACCATCTATGCCCTACAGCATCCCAAGGATATCCCACCCAACCCACCACCAGGACCTGGCAAGCCAAGCAACTCAGAGGAGAACACCGAGCCTGCAACAGACCACACAGCAAGAAGCACCCGCAAACACAGCTTGCTCGCGACACTTCACCCACCCACACATGGCACCCCAATGCCATGTGTCAGCATGCCAAAAGGAGGCGTGGAATGCGAACAAGGACACATACTTAGGGTTCCATTACCCTTCAGGGTCCACCCACACCCCACTAAGAAGACCCACACTGCCATAGAGACACATGCAGATGCACATGCACAGCACAGAACCACACCCAGGGGCGTTCAAATAGCAGTCACACACCCATGTTGGCTGTGCATATGATGGCCCTGGCCACCCCCCTTATGAATTGAAAGGGTGATGACAAAGCTACATGTCAAAGCTCAAAATCGTTGCCAGCGGTAATATGTCTTCATCCGATGTACACAGCACAATATAATGTTGTAGAGCCCAGACACACGCAGATATCATGTTGAACTGGCTACGGGCACATGCGCCCGGCCCCTTTATTGAAAGGGGCAAATTTATAGTGATGCCTGTGCTGGATGTGTGTGGGGTGAGTGTAAGCCATTCCGCACGGAATGTCTGGTGCTGGCAACCACTGGAACATTGGACTGAAACGCAATGGTAATAGAAAACACATGAAATACAGAGTCAACTGCTGAGCAACATGGAGTGAGCCGGAGAAAGTCCAGAGGTTGTTGTAGGAGAGTAGGATCTGCTTCCTATGGTTAACCCCACTTTTTGCTGTGTTTCCCTGGTTTTTCGACTTTAGTCTGGCTGTGGCCCTGCTAATCAGGACCACAGCGTAGCTGTTCTCTCTCTAAATTGATACCATGTACTTTAGGTACATACCAGATTAGTTACTGGGTTACGCGTGTGAGTCCCTGTATATGGTACCTTAGGTACCAAGGGCATAGGTACCCTAGAGGCCTACCAGGGGCTGAAGCATGTATTATGCCACCCCTGGGAAGCCTTCCAAAATGGCAATACAGGTCTACACTTGCAGCTTGGGTAAGGTGATGTAAGCACCCCTTACTTAGATATAGTATACCTATATCTACCTATATATATATAGACACATAGTAACCTATAAGTCACTCCTATGGCAGGCCTTGACAATTCTGAAGGCAGAGTGCTTGGTTTTGTGTGAGAGGGTGCCCTAGCATGAGCTGAGCCCCTCTGCAGCTTTCGGAAATATCTCCATATAGCTGTTCTATGATATATGAAACAAAGAAGATTAATTAAACTTCACATGTACTAAAGCTCAAGAGAACCATTAGTGCCACAATCTTGAAACAACAATTTAAATTATCAACAGTTAATTATAAAAACAATAACAAATTATTTCTAAAAAGACATCATTTATTTAGTTCAATACATTATTGTGTGCAAAACGTCATAAAAACACATTAAAAACATATCATTTGTGAGAACACTTGTCAGAAAAACAGTTGTCGATGCAGCATTCCAGTTTTGGGTTATACACCTTCTTCAGGACAGTTTTTCTTGAATTGTAATTGGAAAGACACTACAGTACACTAGAACTCTCAATTCCAGTTCTGGGGTCATTGAATTTACATACACCATGATTATGGAGAACCACTATCCTCCTTATTAAAACAACCTTAGAGTATCAAAGTTTCACAGTGTATTTATGTACACTGGAGCCACCATAATCAATGTTTATTAATGGTAAACAATATTAATTTAGAGGCAGGTGCTGCATGCGTGATTGGATAGGGGCATGTGTCAGCAGTGCGCAAGTTTTCAGAGGTTGTCCTCCTGTGGTGGTTTATCAATTTACCATCCAGTAGTTTAAGTGCGGCCTCCCTGCTCCAAATGTATTGCTTCTGAGTGAAAATGATCTCACAAATGATATGTTTTTAATGTGTTTTTATGACATTTTGCTCACAATAATGTATTATACTAAAAAAATGATGTATTTTTAGAAATAATTTGTTATTATTTTTATATTGATGTTCCCATGATTGTGGTACAAAAGGGGGTGGTGATGGACGGAGCATCTGAACCAATCAAACACTCACACCCAGTCCATATATCTGGGTTTAATCCATCACCGTTCTTTATCCCACTCTGCCGCCCCAGTTCAGAAATGGCCATATGCAAATCAGTCTAACCTTGTGCCTCATGGGAACAGTCCAGCCCGAACTGCCAAGCCATGTCTTCCCTGAACCGGACATAAGCATCCTGGGACCGGTTTCGGATTTATAATCCTCATCTGCCAGGCTATTTTGAATCCAGTGGTAGAGTGAGCAAGGGACCCACGGCTGGGCATACCCTGCCAACTTAGGGCGAACAAAGCGATACCAAAGGGGATGATGGACGGAGCGTTTGAGCAAATCAAACACTCACCCCCAGTCATCCTATCTGGGTTTAATCCATCACCATTTTTTAGCTCACTCCACCACCCCAGTTCAGACATGGCCATATGCAAATCAGTCTGACCCTGTGCCTCATGGGAACTGCCAAGCCATCTCTTCCCTGGACCGGAAACAAGCATCCTGGGACCTGTTTCAAATTCATAATCCTCATCAGCCAGGCTATCTTGAATCCAATGGTAGAGTGAACAAGGGACCCACGTCTGGTCATTCTCTGCCAACTTAGGGTGAACAAAGCGATACCAAAGGGGAAAATGGACGGAGCATTTGAGCAAATCAAACACTCACCCCCAGTCAACTGATAAGGGTTTAATCCATCACCATTCTTTAGCTCACTCCACCACCCCAGTCTAACTCGAACTGCCAAGCCATGTCTTCTCATACCTGCACAAACCCTCCACAGCACATAACACAATCAGCAATGGACAATGGCCTGCGCTGCACTGAGTCACTGGCACCTGGAGTGCTGAGCAGGGCATCAGGCCGATGATGGCATCCACGACAGGCCCGAGCAACTCTGTATGTCTGTCAGGACCACCATTTCAACTCTGGCAGATGGCAGTTGGCGGTGATCCTTGGGTGGTGGCATGTGCCTCCTGCTGTGATGCGTCGTGCATGCCGGTCGGGACTTGCTTTGGTGTGTGAGCCCTGGTGGGATGCATTTGGGCCTGGAGTCTGCGTACAGCGCAAGTCCACAGAGAAATGGCATTGATGACCCCAAGGCCTACGCTTGAGGGCCCATCCAATGTCTCTGGAGAAGGGGTCTAGGACTTGACCAGCACAGAGTTAGTGGCCCGGGATGCACTGCAGCCGGCACAGGCACCCAGCCACGGGAAGGTGACTTGAGGTGCAGCCAGATGGGCCATGCGACCTGAGCGAGTCACCATCAATGTCCAAGGTGTATGTTGCAGAGGGTTTCGGGGGAGGGTGGAAGGTGTCCTCCAGTGCAAGACGCTAAAAGGTTTGATTTTATCCAGAAACAGCAAATGGAGGTGTGGAATGGATGTATGACGTTAGAACGAGCGCATTACCACGACCTACTATTACAACGCGGTCGTAACAACGAAAGTTGTTACCACGCATTGCGCTGGGGGGGCGCAAAATGAAATAATTTAATTTACTATTCCAACACCAGTCCCCGTGGATAGTAGGGAAGATGTTGGGATAGTAAATTAAATCATTTCCCATCCTTGAGCGCTCCCCAGCGCAATGCGTGGTAACAACTTTCGTTGTTACGACCGCGTTGTAATGGTAGGTCGTGGTAACGCGCGCGTTGTAAGCGTTGAATACCGTGTGGAATGCGACAGCCTCGTTGCCACCACCAATTCGGTATCAGCTACATGAGGATGAAAACTGCCCCCTGGTCCATAGGCTCAGACGACCACCAAAGTTCGACCACAGAGTATCCATGGATGCGGGGAACAGACTTAGTGGCACCGGGGCTGGGGGGGGATGCAGTCTGCGATGATGCCGGTACGCCGATATGAACTCTGCCGTGCAAAATCATGACTCTGCGACCTACTGGACCACAGTGTAGGCTGCAAGCAGCAGTTAGCAGTGGCCCATAGCCATGTGTTGTTGGCTCGCGATGCACAACGCTGGTGACACAAGGGCAGTTGTCGGTAGTGTACGAACACCTCAGTTACGGTAATCCTTTTCTCTCCACCAAGATGCAAGGTGTCAACCTCTACCGCCTCACCTTCCATGCACTGATATGCAATCTGCCTTTGCATACTCGATGTTCAGTTCAGAATCTGTGACCTACTCGAGCGCAGCCTAGGCCATGAGCAGTGTAGGCTAGAGGCAGCGGTAAGCACGGGCCATTCACCGAGTTTTGCCGGCATAGGTTGGTCGCCCCACCGGCCTGTGTAGTTCAGCTTCAGTGGCACCACATGTTTGGTCACCTCTGTGACTGTGAACTGGTTTTTGTCCGGACTGAGCCTCTAACTACTCTCCTTGTGACCACTGGTGTGTACTCTGCCAATCATGAATCACGACTAGGTGCTGGATGTGAGACTTACTGGCCCACAGGGTAGTCCTGGTCCCTCATCCACATGTCGCCACATGGCATTGAACAGGTTTTCTGGCAGCACGTGTCGCCTGATGGCATTGAACAGGCTTTGTGGCAGCACGTGTCGCCGGATGGCATTGAACAGGGTTTGTGGCAGCCCATATCACCGGATGGTGTTGAACAGGGTTTGTGGCAGCAAGTGTCGCCGGATAGCATTGAATCAGATTTTGTGGCAGCACGTGTCGCCAGATGGCATTGAATAGGGTTTATGGCACCATGTGTCACAATATGCCCATTTGGAACTATGCCTCACTGATAGGGGAGGATCTGGTGCTGTGGCCGCTGGTCTGGATTTGGGGTCACTGCCATTCATTAGCCAGGACGAGGTTTCACATATGGGACCCACTGGACCGTAGAGAACACCAGTAGAATCTGTAAATGAGAAAGGAGTAATGTGGGCCATGTCGGGGGACAGCGGTGGTATGAAAAGCTGTCTGGGTCACGGGCCTCGGGCTTGGAGGTTACACTGGCACATAGTGGGCCCTCCTTGACACACACCGGTGTCTGCTGCTGATCAATGTGGCCTGGCTGTGCAGGGTCACCCATGACGGGTTTGTGCTCCAGCGGGCTGGGGTATAGCAGGTGCACAGGATCTCAGGCAACTCCGCTAATGTGGACAGCTTCGGCCTCGTAGCAGGGTGGGAGGCACCGCCCTGGCAGAGACGTTGGGCTTTCTGGAAGAGGACCACACCCAGGGCTACGTGCTTTTTATTCACACCCCTACGCCGTCCTGGCATACGCCATCCCATCCCACTCTGCTCACACTTATGGGGGGTGTAACAGGCAACATTTCCGCAAGGACCCCCACTGGCTGGGGTGACATGGTTGCATCCACTTTCCACTACACTCCATACACCAGTGGTGTATGTCGGTGTGGATATGGGTGCGTTCTGCATACTGCGGTCTGTCCAGCACTTCGCCGCCACTCTTGGCATTGTGTACTTTGCCATTCATGGTTCTCCTGCATCCTTCACACATGCCTGCTTGCCTCCTATCCCAACATTGGTCTATTGTGTGGCTGAGTTGCTATGAAGTTAATTGGTCATGTTCACGGCTCGCCCAGGTAACCATTGTAAGTTGTTCAATCGTGTATGGTGGGTGGGCATGTTGTTGTGCATGTTGGTTGTGAACTTGTGACATGTGCATTGCCAGATTTTGTGGATTGCATGGTTGTGGAGTTGAGGTGAGTGGGGTTAATTGGAAACTTGCCAAGGAGCTGTGCATTTTCCTGGGTGCCATCCTGGGAAGACTGGTTGCTGATGGAATGTCAGAGGTTGAATGGATCATGCACACTGGCTGTGTATTTGGAGGCGACATTGGTGAAGGTCCCATGGTGTTCTGATGATGCCAGCACATAGTTGTGTGATGTGTGCTTCCTGTAGCGTTGATTGTGTGCTGTGTCACCAGGGGACACATGTGGGACATGTGTGCAGTGGATTGCCCCCAACACGTGCGTGCATATGGTTATGGCATATGGTTGTTGCTTGGTCTCCAGCGCTTCGTGTGCATTGTTTTGGCTGTTTGGGGCCTGGGTGATGGTGTTGTCCAGGACAGGTGTGGGGGACTTGGATGTGGCTGTCTGTGAGACTCCGCCGACTCTGGCGAGTGTTGGTTGGGGTTCGCCATATAAGGTAAAAAGCAAAACTAAACATTTAATTAATACAAATAAAATAAAAAACAAAAACTAGAAAAAGTTTCCTAATTAAAAACGTTATCAATAAAGACCAAAAATATGTAATAAACTACTGCACATGACACCACCACTGCCAGAGAGCTTACTACGATCTGCGGAAACTCTAGTTAGAAGCACTACACCAGTGTGGCAAAAAACGATTACATACCTACAAAGCAGGCATTTGAAACAATTTCAAATTACAACTAACCTTACTGATTATATCATATATTTCAAATAACTGAAGCACTCCTAGCAATTACATATTCATTTAGATCTTACAACTACAGAAATCAAGATTGCAAAAGACCACAGCTAATCCTGAAACAACACTGAAATAAAGAAAGATAATACACTATGAATAATGACAAAAAATAACAATGACTATGAACAAAACTAAATAATTCATACATCATTTTCTACAGTATTACTGACCAAAAAAACAAATGAACAGAAGACGCATCAACCAAAGAAAAGTATAAAACACAAAAATGCAAGTATGTAAAATAAAATGTGCTAAAAGTATCATAACAAGTACATCATTAATCAATATTTAAAATAGAATATAACTTACATTTTCATAGCACTATAATAAACAGATATAATGTCAGAATATGGAATATATATGGTTTCACAGAAAGGGAATCCTCTGTTAATCTATAAGGATATGCTTAAAGCAAAGAAATTACTAGTAATTAAAAAAATGCTTTGGAAATGCATTAAATGTTATTCCAATGCATGAAAGCATAGAGTCGCAACCAAAGACTACGTAGTAAAAATTGTGAAGGAACTCAATCTCCTTCCCCCCAAATTCACAGAAATACAAGTTTGAAACATCCAACTAGATTTAAGATGAGCATGCACTTGTTCCAAAGCACCAACATGGAATTATGCTTAGCAATATAAGTCACCAAGTTACAGCTCAATTACCAGCTATTTCACATCTAAAAAGACTGAAAATAAGAACCAGAAAGGTAGCATGGCAAGGAGCAGTATTCCCCAAGAGCACCAAGGACATTTAAAGAAATAGAAAATGTTAAGCCATTAGCCAACAACCAAGAGTTTTTGAAGCATGACAATGAAAGTAACAAAATAATAACTCTTGCCTTTGCTCAAAGTACTAACCTCAACATAATGTAAAAACTGGATAAAGGACTGGATGTTTTGAGCTTGTACATCATCATTCACTCAAAAATATATAAAATATGTCCATTGGGACACAGAAGTATCCCATTAAAATGTGTTCTGCTCCAAAATAAGCAAAGTACAACATGTTATTAATTCCTAACAATAATAAAACAAGACACAAACAATTCCATTGAAAAACAATCATTATAGACTTTGACTAAGCTAGGATCTGGATTTCTTCGAAAGACTACCTATACACAGCCACACAAGGGTGTTAAGGCCACTTTATCCAAACTATGGGGGTCATTATGATTGCGGTTTTTCCGCATCCTCGGGGCCGGCGGAAGCCACCGCCGGCCCCGAGGATGCGGAAAAACCGCAGCGGACTGACCAAAGACCCACCACCACATTAGGATGGCTGGTGGGTCCTGGTTTCCGTCCGCAGCTTTTCCGCCGCGGTCGGCTTACAACCGCGGCGGAAAAGCTCTAATATGGTGACGGTGTCTTCCAGACACCGTTCACCATATTAGGATGGCCTTTAAATTATGCTTTTCCGCAGCGGGTTTTCCGCCGTGGAAAAGCATACGGAACTTCACTGCGGGGGCCCGTTGCGGGCCCCCTAGGTGAAGGGGGGTGGGGGGTGCACATGGGGGGTACCTATGGTACCCCCCTGCATTTGCATGAAGAAAGCGGCAGGCACCGCCCGGTGCCTGCCTCTTACTGCATGCAAATGCAATGCGTGCATTTTTAACATTGCGGCGGGTGCAGCTTGAAGCTCCACCCGCCGCAATGTTAAAAATAGAGGATGTGACCGCAACCCTTGCGGTCACATCCTAATTGCACAGGAGGGAACTCCGCATGCCATGCGGAGGTTCCCTCCTGCTCTGGGGTTGCGGACGGACGCAAGTCCGTCCGCGATCCTAATCGACCCCATATATTGTGGCACATACAAAAATCAGATTTTAAAATAGATTATGCCACAAACCCTGCATTTGTTTATACAATTTAAAAGGTGATATCTTTAGCATATTTGCTTATCACAATGGTACAAAGCACTATGGAATACTCACACAATCCCCAGTTTAACAAGGCAACAAACAAAAACTGTACACGTTATTGGAATAGTCTGAAGATACTTGGGTTGCCTGCTGCAGCAAGACACAAACGTCAACATGGGTTTCAAATTTCAAGGTGTAATGTATATGGCAGCATAGTCTCACACTAAGAATAAACCAACAATGCAGTGAATAGGTGATTTAATTTCTTCCAAGTCTCAGTTGAAAGAATCCACCTTACACTTTACCAAATCCTTGAAATATTAGAAAGTGAGTAAAGCTGCCTATAGCTATTACTAGAATATTCCCAACCCCAAATTGAATTTAAAATATCCAAACCGATTAAACAAATGCACGAAATCCTAGCAAGAAAAACATGTAATTTTATATTTATTTTATTCAATAACCAAAGCCTCCACTAGCTCAAAACAATGTCAGACAACTACTCTAAAAGTGACCAATTAAAATGTATACAACAATAAAAAATGCTGCAAAAAAAGAAAACAACAGAAACCTACCCCACAAACTTTATAAAATATCAAGAAACACAACTAATAACTCTTAGAATAATGTGAAAACTTAACATACATGCTTAAACTATTTTACAATTATTTCTGCACAAATTGCTAAACTACAATAAAGCCATACACTAACTACCTCAAATCGTAAAACTATACTAACTCAAAACACCCAACCTAACTAACAAAATACCACCCCATTATACCAAACAGCCTTACTAGTTAGTGAAAAAAAGAAACTTAGCTGTACTGGAAAACTTCAAAGAGGTACCACCATGCTGAACTGGCAGACTACAAACTGCATCAAGAAACAATTCCCATGAAGTGGGCAACACAATTCAATGCAGATTATTTCTCAGATGTTTTTAATTAATTCATACCGAAGCATGTAATATAGTGATCAGGATGCACTTCGTCACTATATTGGTGGTGCTCCAGTGAACACTGCAGTGAACTGTAAAACAAGTGAGGATAGGTACGCAATTCTAGGTGTGCAACATGTCATACAAGTAAGATACAAAATAATGAAATAATACATAAAAGTGTAAAACATAGACACATTGCCTTCGCCACTTTTGCCTCATCACTCAGCTAGTCAAAGGGGTATGAGGAATGTAGGGTAGGCAGAGATATTCCGAGTATTTTGTAAAACAGAGAACTAAACTTCTGAATGGATATACCTGACCTTTATCTCTGTGTAACCACACAGTCATTTGATACAGAACTGTTAATTCCTGTAGGCTAAACAAACACCAAAACATCTATAAAAAGTAGCTTGTTTGTATGTTCTTTATGCTATTATAACTAGCCCAGTTATCAGCACTACAGACTCTTGTGTGGAGATACATTATAGTCTAGAAGACCATGGAATGTGGAGTTGATTTCATACAGTAGTCACTTACAACAACTTGTGGGTGATCCAGCGTGGAGGGAGGCGGCAACAGTATTTTATGATGGTCTATGTAAACTGTTGATAGATGCGCTTTTCTTGACTTTGAACCAACCTAGTACACTATCAGTTCTCCTACATCTAACACAAAATGCACAATAAAAGAAAAAGTGTAAGGAGAAGAAGGTTTTTAGTATCCGAAGCTGGTATCCTCATGCCCAATACATGAAGTGCATGTATAGAGGAGCCAACTCAGGTGGTCAGCAGTGTATCTACCATTTACTCTAGATGAACATACCTTACTCTAGATAGATCTCTAGCTTCTTTTGACACTATAAACATCCTTGTAGTGGAACAAAACATGCAATGTATTTGATCAGGCAGGCTTATACCATTGCATCTGTTTTTATATTCTTCAAAACCCACCTGAACTTTTCTCTCCATTCTGCCAAGCTGCAAGGAAAAAAGCAAATCTGCTTACCTCTGCTTAAATAATCATTAGCAGAAATTGTGGATATTTAAAAATCTTTGTTCTATTACCTTGCTTTGTTATGTGGCAGAAGTATTGGAAAGTCTGATCAATGTACAAGTATTTTTCTTTTTAGATGAACATAAGTTGTTTGATACCCACAATCAGTTTTCAGGGCAGCCCTTAGCACAAAAAACTGCTCTATTATCTGCCAACTATACCATCAGACTCACATTGGGTTAGGGTAGACCTGCTGTCTTCATCCTCCTTTACCTTTCGGCAGGTTTTGAATTGTTTTCTTTTGCCATTATGATCTGAAAATTGCATGCAATGCAGCTTTTTGCTGCAGCTCTGGTCTTCTTGTCAGTCTGGCTGATGCTGACATTCTTCAGAAAATAAAAGCAATCTCGATTTTAGCAATCCCTTTGTGCAGCAGAGGACAGTTTTTGTGTCCATAAGGCCACATAGTGCCGACACTTAGTGCTGCCTGCTCACCCAACAGTATCTCCTCCTCAGATACCGACCAATCTTCCTCTCGCCCTAATAACGACCTTACATTAAACAAGGTTGAAACACCATTGACAACAGACCTATCAGACTTCTAACATATTGGCCCTAATTACGATGCCGGTAGGACGAGCATCCGACCGGCTTTGTGTTGGAATTGAACCGACAATCCATTTTCCTAATGCAGCTTGTGCAGCAGGCAGAAAAAGGCAGCTGCACAACCCACATTAAGAAAATCGATTTTTACTAACATCCATGCACCATGAGCCAGGCACCATGTGCCTAGCATGTGGGGTATCAATGTTTACAGGGGTACCACAGATGCTCCCAGGCCTCTTTGAGGAGGCTGCAGAAGGACAGAGGTCTAGCTAGGGGCCCACAATGTCTTTTTCCGACGGCCTTTCGATGACGGTCTGACGGGCATTGAAATGCTGCCTGAAACGTGCACCATAATACGTATGAATGTACCTCAGCAGGCACTGCCCCATTGTAGAGGATTACTTCCTGCTGGTTGCCCCAACAGAGTCCTTGAGCTCATTGGATATTCAGTAGTTGGTCCATTAGCCCCCTGCTATCACTGCATTATGATAATGCAAGCAAAATTGCGTGGTCAAATCGCAACTGACAGGCCATCGGTTGTGATCTGACCGACATCGTAATTGGCCTCATAGTTAAATAACCTAAAAGGAATCACATGTCTTTTTAACTGTAATGCACTTTGGTTTTATATCTTCACTCCTCACTGCCCTTTTCTTCACCACAAGCATGAGTACTAGTTCTATTTTTACAAAAATAAATGTACATTGATACAGCAATATGCAATGAATAAACTAATTGCAATAGAAGCCTGCTTTCATTGTATGCCTTGGGTTGTATATGTAGATATACTCTTGTTCTTCTACTATGTGAAGTAAGTCCTTCTTTGTAGGTGTGGGAGATGAACTCCGCTCAGTTTGCGGAGTTTTCTGCACTCTACACTCCGCAGAGCTTACTTAGTACAGAAAACTCTGCTACGCATAGTGTTGCAGAGTGTTTTCCCTGCTTAAGCTCTCCATCATTAGGTTGGCGAGCGCGAGCTGCCGCTCGGGTAGAATTTCTACTTGAGAGGCAGGATGATCGCAATGAACAGCAGTTCTCACTGCACTCCACCACTTGCAGAACTCCGCCAAGTTGTTTTGTCACTTTACGAATTATGCCCAAGCCAGCTTCTTTGTTTATTACGGAGATTAAAATCCTTGCAACGCATTGTTTTCTAATATTGCATACTACCCCAAGTTCCAATTTTGGGGATTCTTGTTAAACTTATACAGTTTCTAAAAGTGCTATTATTAAAATAGTAATGTAAAAGTTAAACTTTTCCACTAAATAGAATGTATCATTAGCATTCCAAAGATAAGAAACATGATGCCCCTACTTCTTTCTTTCTAATCAGGAATAACAGCCTAAAAGCCTATGGAGGATTTACCAAAGTTAACCTTTGAGGGAAATAGACCTCACAGTAGTGAACAATTAATGTGGGTATTTGTCATGACCATGACATGCAAAACATAACAGTACATATCCCACCTTTTATTTACCAAGAAGCCTGCCCTGTGGAATACCCATGGCCTACCTTAAGGATGACTTACATGTAATAAAACTGGCATTTAAGGCTTGCCAAGTAGTTTTAAATAGGCCTTGGCATAGTTCACAGACTTTCACTCTGCAGAACTCCGCAACGTGACAGAAAAACTCAGCTGCACCAGTATATTAAGTGAGAATGCTCACATTTAGATTACAGGCTCTGGCTATAAGGTATTCCACTTTACAAGGGACTTACAAGTAAAGTAAATATGTCAACTTTGTATACACAAATGTTACCATGCCTAGGGGAGAACCACATGCACTTTAGCATTGGCCAGCAGTGGAAAAGCGCTTAGAGTCCTAAAGCCAATAAAAAGAAGGTAAGAAAATTTGAGGAGGAAGGCAAAACATTTGGAGTGACTCTTCAGAAAGGGCTATTTTCCAACAGCAAGTATGATGCTTGTCCAGTCATGCAAGAAAAGAAAAGGAACCTACTATTTTGACCACTACATCATGGCAACATAACCCATTTCTTGCTGAGGTTCTGTGGCACAAATTTCCATCTACTAATTGGTTAAAGCATGGGTCGAGTAAACATAAGCTGATATTTTTAAAAAGGAGAAGCCTTGTATCTTCCTAGAAAAGACTTGTAATAACAGGCATTAAGCTGGTGTCATGAGCAACCTATAGCAGCTCATCTTGGTCAACAATAGAACTTTGTTGTGCACAGCAGACATTTCTGGTGCACAGGATGGTAAACTCCATAAAACATTTGTACAACAATCCAACATCTGTGAACTGGCGAATCTGTCCCATTAGAAACCGACAAGACTGCTACCATCCCACAACTACTCTGGACTGCTTTGTCATTAGATTTTATAGCAGTATTGCCACTCTTATAGATTTAATTTACATATACCAGACAACTTTTCAGATCTGGGTAAGACAGTGACACTTAAACCACTTCTTATCACTGTTGAACTGATCTAGATCTTTCTTGATCAGATTTTTACGCTTGATGGGCCCACAGAAACCATCAATTTACAGCTATTTTTTCGATGAAACCAAGGAAAAGGTTTAAGCAACATAAATCTACCAGATACTACCCACAAACTGAGAGTTAGACAGAGGTGAGTGATCAGATCATTAAACAGTATCTCTGGTGCTTTCTTATAAATCATTATTCAGATTAGGACAAGTGGGTTGAAGTAACTGAGTTTGCATATAACTCATTACACACTTTGTTAGACACTTTTACCATCCAGGGGATCAAGTGTGACTTTCTAGATTCCTTACCGTTCCTGTGCCGCACTCAAAACTGACACTGGACATTACGTTGTTAGATTAGTATTATTAGTGTTAGCAAAGAAATGGAAAATACATTCAGTGTTCTATGTCTCAAGGAACAAAAAAGTACACAGGTTATGACTCCACCTTCTGCTCTCATGATTGATGGAATTTCTTAGTAGGAGTTTGACACAATTGTTGATTACAGAGTCAGATGGGGAAGGTACAATACGTATTCAAAAAGAGTTTGGTATTCACCACTTATAGTAATACTATTAGCCTGGAGTCACCCCCCATTCTGAGTTTTCAACTGTAAAATGGGGCATAACATTTCTAATCAGTTTTTAAGATACCAAATTCTACATGTTTTACTTTTTTCCTGGGCATTTGCCCCTGACAAGGCTCAGAAGTTTAGACTCTATCAGGGGAAACTTCTGAGGATGTGAAAACGATCATTCAACTCATAATTAACGGATTGCACAGGGTCAGGATTTAGCCCGTAATATGTAGTGAGGGCCTTAATAGCTTACATGCATTGCGATATCTCAGGACGTCTCCGGAACCTGCCTCATTCATTCATGCACCAAAGTTTGTTAAACAGTTCCACACGAAATTCCTTCATAAGCTTGCTGAGCCAACAGAATATTTGAGGAGGTGGTGGATGCTGTCAAGAGACTGATGGCAAAAGGTGCAGACAAGGGTCAGGAATCAGGTACACAGGGCCATTATAATAATTTGTTGGTAATAAACTCTAACAGGGAAAAACATGGAGATTGCGGGTGTTGCAAAGCCACCAGACCACTAATCACTGTGGTGTGGAGTGTCTGGCTCATAAGACATGTATAGGTTAATTGGAGTAGAGCAGTATAAAACAGCTCTGCTTTTTTACCCCTTTGCCTGGCAAAAATGTTTGTTTAATTGAGTTCTGACTTGATAATTCATTTTCTGGCAAAGTACCCTACACTTTTGTTGTGTTGTGTTTAGGCCCTTTGTTTATTGGAGTATTGTTTGTAACCAGCATCCTTGTTTGTAGCCAGCATTTGCAATTAACCACATTCTATAGTATCCTTGATAGCTGAGTATTCTGGGGAGCCATGCCGGTATCCAGGTTGACGCTGGCTTTCATAACCACAATACCTGTGCAGGAGTTGGGTAAGCATTTGCAAGTAAAGTATATAAAAAAATAATTTCTGTAATTAGTATTAGCTCCTCTCTTATCTGTCTGCTTCTGCACATACGCAGATCCTGCACTCCTCACTACCCATGCAAGTGTGGCTAGCATTTACTTAGCAGTAATCCATCCTTGTGGCAGAGGATTACTTTACCAGAATGCTCAACCTGACTCCAAGCTAAGTTTTTTCCATCTCTGACCTAATACCATTGTCTCTCAAGAGCTACAAGATAGCATTGACTCTGATTAAATCCATGTCTGCTACAGAAGTGGGACATATTAATCCTTCATATCAGAAACTAATGTATAAAAAGAAGAAAGACCAGAAGGTCGCAGAACCCTTCTGGCCTCTTCTCACCCCCTTCACTTACTGCATAGCTCATTCAAATCTGATATGGGCTGATTGGTGTGAGTATTTTGGAGAGGTACTGGTGGGATAGTGGTTAGATTTCAAATCTTTATGTAGCTTCAAGCACTTACAAGGTGATTGGAACTTCACAACCCTCTTATCAACAGACCATTATCAAAAATGGGGTGACCCAAAGTGGTGCTGGACCTGGGTACAATTCGGTATCAAAAACAATGGTCCTAGACCTAGACTTATGATAGAACAAATCAAGCTTATAATTATGAGTTCCATATTTTGATCTTCCCTTACTTGCTCACAGTATTCAATATAAACAATATAAACATTAGACTGAAAATGCAACAACCCAGACTAACATGTTGGGGAAATAACACATTTTTAGTCCACCAAATTTCATAATCATTTGGGAAGTCGATTAATTATTTTTATGACACTTTTGGTACATCAAGAGGATGCTCCTAGGAACGTGCAAAAGGAGAGGTGCTCAAGAGTTGAAAGGGTGAGTGAAAAGAGCAAATGTTAGTGATATTTTTAAAAACAAGGAGAGACATGTACTGGTTCACTGATTCCAGTCACTGATATCTTGGCCACATTTAGTATTCACACATAGTAGTCAAAGTCCAATGTAGCACGTTTTCACATGTTAAAGCTATATGTGGTCCAAGACAGTATATAGGGGCGTCGATGTTTCGACCCGACTTAATGCTTGAGGATTAGTAGGAGCCTCAGCTTGCGGGTCTTCTTCAGGACGGGAGGGCAACCTCAGTACCAGAGTGGTGTCACACTCCTAGGTATAAATGGTATTGGGTCAGGGTCGTGCATAAAATAGGAACAATTATTTAAAATGACTGTGCTAACATAGCGCTGTCAGGGACTCACCCAGGTGAAGATCAGGGTAGTCAGTGTAATCAATTCGTGATGCTGGGCATCTTCGGTTATCTCCAAGATTTATCATAAGGTTCGCCAAGTCATATGTATCCATCCGTGGCTGCTTCCTAATCTGTGTAAGGACGGATCAACAGAGACACCAGCTCTACCTTTAAAGTAATCCTGGGCAGGGAACTCCTATCCGTTCACAGAGTTTTCTGAAGTCCACGCTCTGCGGAGATCGTGAAGTGCAGAAAACATTGGTGTCCACGAGCTGCCGCTTGGCTAGAATTTGCACCAGATCGGCAGGAAGATCAGTGAAAACTGCCACTTGCAGAACTCCGCAGAGTTTTTCTGTTACTTCGCAGAACTCCGTGAACTCCACCCAGTGATCTGCAATCTCAGACTGAGTTGCCCTTTGGTATAAATATCCACAGACAGATTGGACTGCTGCTGGAAAATTAGATTTAGAGGAAAAGACTTGGACATGTAACTCTTACCCCTGCATGTGTGACTTTCTGATATGGCCTCTGCACTTAGACAGACAAAAGGCCCTTTAAAGTTGACTAAAGTGGTTGTGCCTCTTAGGGTTTAAAACATGTACGATATAAATAGTAAAGTAGTCCATAAAAATGAAACATCATTAAATTAAAACTGTTAGTGTGCTCTGCAAACATATGGAAGTACTCCTTCACATACAGCAGAAACCTCATTACATGCATGAAACAGGAAGTAAGAGTGGAACAAATTAAAAATAAATAGTATTACTTTGAAAGGATGCATTTTCAAGTTTCTGTAAGAGGGATATGGGTATAGTGTCTGCATAACAGTATTAGAGGAAGGACAGAGCTACATGATTTTATGTCAGATAGTTTTTAGGCACAAAGGAGAGTTTAATTCTTACCTGGCTTTATGCTAAGGTTCTTGGCAAGAGGCAAGCCACATAACATTTGAGGGTGGATTTTGGAGAGGGCAGAGTCCTTGAGGAGGCCTGGTCCACCTTCATAAATAGCTTCAGGTACCTGATCCTGGAGAACTTCTCTTTCATCGACCTTCTCTCATCCAGCAATTTTGTTTTTACTTTTCCTGGTAGCATATGCTTCCTCTCCCAAAGCATTGCGAAAGTCAGAGTCTGTCTTTGACCTCCTACCACAAGTTTTTCTTCTGCTCTCTACTGATTTTTGTTGTTTTGCGACAGATATTGTTTGTTTGTAGTGTGTGACCACAAGTGTAGTGATTGACTATAAACTTAACATCAGGGAATGTCTCTTTACCTTTGAATTTCATTCCTACTGAGTGTTATTGTCTAGATGCTGGAGGCTGGATGTGGGTCCAGTTGATTGTGAATGGTTGTTAGGTGAGTGTAATTTAGGTCATGCCTATACTATTTCCTTCCATTTGCACATCTCCGTCCCAGAGGTAGCCATGTCCACCAACCAATTGGAAAATAAAATAGTAGCTTTACAGTTGTAAATTTTGTCATCATAGCGGGATCCACTACCTCTTAAGATTGAGAAAGATTGAGAAAGTAAAACATTTAAGTCCACACTTAGGTATACATCATCATATTGGGATGGTGAATAGCTAGCAATTGGAGAGCTGCCCCTATGTGATTAGCTCTACACCTATCAAGTTTCTTTTGCAATTTGGGCACTAAGAGCATGGACATCAGTTCTCAGTAATCATCCTCTCGAACATTGCCTTTCCTGTTACTTATGTACTACAATTTTCATGCAAAACATTGGAATCAAAAATGCCCTCTACTTCATACCCCAGTTAAGATTAAAAAATCCTGGTAGTGGAGTGAACATACACTGTGTGGCATGGCATGGTTTTCAACAAAGTTACATGGTAGACATGGGGGACTTGCAATGTTAGGGGGATCTGAATCCTAAAACTGACATAATTATTTCACCAGTCAGAGTTCAAGATCCGATGACTGTAGGAATATATTATTTTTACATAAGAAAGAGATTATTGTGGGTGGACAAATACACCTACTAACCTGAGTGTAACACTGCCCCACATTCCATTTCCTATCAGTGTATTGCTTATTCGTTGCCTTGGCTTGTAAGATATTTCTGTCTAGGGTAGGCTATCTGCAGCCACTTTCGAAGCACCTTTTGAAACCAGTTCAGAAAGGAAACAAGAGTGCTGCTGACCATCTGTCGCAAAGAAGGGTAAATAGCAGGTCGCCGTTTGTGGCCAAAATCGTAGGGAAATGTTGTAAGCAATGAATGTCCACACAAGAATTCAGGGTACAATCAATGTCCACACAAGAACTCAGGGTATCACACTTTGCATTCAAAAGGTACTCTCACCTTCTAAAAACACCTCTCAGTTAGTTGGAAGCTGTGCCTAATTTGAGCCGGTGGTTTCCAGTGCTCTGCACCGGAACTTAATTGTCAGAACCAGCACTTTTGACTGTCTGCCAGATGGTGGCGCTGTTTGTCTGAACTAGAGCCGAGCACAATAGTTATTGATTAATTTAATGCAAATTAAAAATGACCAATACCTGTCGCCAAAGTCATTCTTATATCTTTGGGAGCTTGAAATACTCAGAACTGTCACACTTCTAGGAATGGATGGTTAGGAGTTGTGTTGTTACTATAATTGAAAGTCTGACAGAGACAATGGGCGGTGAGAGTGGACGTGGCCTCCTGATGAGATCCCTGGCACTTATTTATTTACAAACTAAGCACTGGTGAGAAGGGATTTTTCAGCAACGCAAAAATTATATGCAATCTGTGAATCAGCAATGCTACAGGTTGTAACTTGCCACCACTCGTTTTACATTAGAAAAAAATTATATTTCACACAGGGTAAAGACAGTGCCAGAAGCACAGATTTCTACTGTAAAGGGCTGTCCATGCTGGAGTGAGCCAAAAAGGCAGTTCAGTAAAATCTATTTTCCGTGGCAAATCTGAGGTGAAATGACTGGAACTGGTCTTGGTTGGCCTCTGGTGGTAAGAGAACATAGAGGCTAGATGCTGGTGTGCATGGTGCTGGTTTCCTTGCATTGGTTAACATTTTCCAGAGTAAAAGGAGGCTAAATCAACTGTATATATTTGTGTTTTATTGCCAACAAAAATGTGATAATTAAAAAGTCCACTAAAGTAATATATGTTACCTGAATGATAGTTGAAACTAAAATATTAGAATGAAAACATTAATCATTGAGAGTGATAACTAATTGTGTTAAGGCTTCTGTTTCAATTATATTTCTTCTTGTTTTTGAACCCCTCCCTATCTATTTTCCATTCTCACTGTTTACAAAGAAACTAGGAATTATCTCAAGCTGTGTTTCGAGTTAACAATCAAACAAAATATCATTAAAAACAGGCCCTTCTGGTTGGGGAATAAATGTAGGATTACATATCCCTCATTTTGCATTTCTTAAAATATTAGTTCAGTATTGTTGTTATATGTTACCCCAGACCTCTGATATCTTTCTAGTGATATGATCATTAAAAAATGATTGAGTGGAAAGTGATTGGAGAGAGATCAGTGAAAGCCTGTGATTGAACCCATCGCTAAATATGTATATGATGTGTAATATTGTGTAAGAAGCCAACCGCAGTGTGCCTTTTCCAGTTGCTAGTTGGGTTCACTGCCAAAATATCAGCACTGGAAATATCGTGCTACAAAAATTTAATCACAAAAATATCAACGAAAAACATTTAGGGGCCGATCGATTCAGTAAAATCCTGTCTGAATTGTTGTACAGAGCCTTTTTCCCATGCAAATCGTACGGAGAACCGTACCCGTATGTACGATGTAGTACGATGTGTAACCAATGCAGTTCTCAGTACGATTCGTACCAAAGACCGTACAACTCAGTAATCCGTCCAAATCGTATTCGGAACAGGCAGTACGCGATGTCCGTACGGTCCGAAGCAGCTTTTTCCGACCCAGCAAGTACGAATGGTGTTGACAGCACTCCGTACTACGCTTTTTCTATGGGAGTTTAAAAGGTCTGAAAAACCTGATTTCGTCCCGAATTGCGTATGGAACGGACCCCCCCATGTACGGTGCGTACAACCCATCATTGCAGGGGTACGGTGTATCGGGGTACGGTGCATACACCCCTGGATTGCAGGGGTATGGTGCGTATGTCCTGTGCATAACCCCCATGAATGTAGGTGTATGGTGCGTAGGGGTATGGTCCGTACCCCCCCAAGGTCGCACGTGTACACATTTACTATTCCCACTCCAGTCAGTGCAACAGTAGGGAAACTATTGGATTTGGGAAGGGAAAAAAATTACTATTCCCATTCCAGTCAGTGCAACACTAGGGAAAGTGTTGGATTGCCGAGGGATAACATTTACTATTCCCACTCAAGTCAGTGCAACAGTAGGCAAAGTGTTGAATTGCAGAGCGGTAATATTTTCTATTCCCACTCCAGTCAGGGAAACAGTAAAGAAAGTGCTGGATTACAGAAGACTTCAAATTTGCTATTCCCACACCAGTTTGTGCAACAGTAGGGAAATTGTTGGATTCATGGAGGGGTAGAATGTACTATTCCCACGCCAGTCAGTACAACAGTAGGGAAAATGTTGGATTCACAGAGGGGTAAAATGTACTATTCGCACTCCAGTCAGTGAAACAGTAGGCAAAGTGTTGGAATGCAGGGGGTAAAATGTACTATTCCCACTCCAGTCAATGCAACAGTATGGAAAGCATTGGGTTGCAGAGGAGGCAAATGTATTATTTGCAATCCACTCAGTGCAACAATAGGGTATGTGTTGGATTTTTGGAGGGGACAAATTTACTATTCTTACTCCAGTTAGTGCAACAGTAGGGAAAGTATTGGCTTGCAGAGTGCCAAAATATATTATCCCTTCTCCAGTCAGTGCAACAGTACGGAAACAGGTGGATTGCAGAGGGGTAAAATGTACTATTCCCACTCCAGTCACTGCAACAGTATGGAATGTGTTGGACTGTGGATGGGTAAAACTTAGTCTTCCCACTCCACACAGTGCAACAGTAGGGAAAGTGTTAGATCGCAGGAGGGGGACATTTACTATTCCCACTCCAGTAAGGGAAACAGTAGGGAAAGTTTTGGATTGCATAGGGGTACAATTTGCTATTCCCACTCCAGTCAGTGAAACAGTATGGAATGTGTTGGACTGTGGAAGGGTAAAGGGAAAGTGTTAGATCGCAGGAGGTGGACATTTACTATTCCCACTCCAGTAAGGGAAACAGTAGGGAAAGTTTTGGATTGCATAGGGGTACAATTTGCTATTCCCACTCCAGTCAGTGCAAAAGTAGAAAAAGTGTTGGATTACGGAAGGTATCAAATTTACTATTTCCACTCCAGTCCGTGCAACAGTAGGGAATATGTTGGATTCGCGGAGGGTTAAAATATACTATTCCTACTCCATGCAATGTAACAGTAGGGAAAGTGTTGGATTGGGGAAGGGGTAAAATGTACTATTCCCACTCCAGTCAGTGCAACAGTAGGGAAAGTGTTGCATTTTTTGGAAGGATTACATTTACTATTCCCATTTCATTCAATGCATCAGTACGGAAATGGTGGGATTGCAGATAGGTAAACCTTACTATTCCCACTCCAGTCCATTCAACCGTATGAAACATGTTGGATTGCGGAGGGGTAAAGCTTTTCCCACTCCACGCAGTGCAACAGTAGGGAAAGTGTTGCATCACAGGAGGGAGAAAATGTACTATGCTCACTACAGTCAGTGCAACAATAGGGAAAATGTTGGATTGCTGAGGATACAATTTGCCATTCCCACTCCAGTCAGTGCAACAGTATAGAAGGTGTTGGATTACGAAAGGGTTAAAATCTACTATTCCCACTCCAGTCATTGCAACAGTAAAGAAAATGCTGGATTTGCAGAGGGGTAAAATGTTCTATTCCCACTCCAGTCAGTCCAACTGCAGAGAAAGTGTTGGATTGTGTTGGGATAAAATATATAATACCCACCCCAGTCTGTGCAGGTATGGAAAGTGTTGAAATACAAAAGGATAAACTTTACTATCCCCACTGCAACATTAGAAACAGACTACTTCACATCAGGAAAAGAAATATTTGCAATCATATTTTACATTTAATAAAAATGAAATAGTTATATTGAAAAAAATCTATATGTTTTTGTGTAATGAACAAGTTATATATTTTAAATATACAAATTATATATTTAAAAAATATCATGAATTAATGTAAATATTATTAGAATTAAAATCCCAAGCTATATTCTCAAAATAATTACAACCAAAAATTGCAATGTTACTTATAGTTAAAAAGTGGAACATAATTAACAGATAATATAATAAATCACATAATAAAAACAAATGAAGTATTTTTACATTTGTTATTAATTAAATACCTTTCTACCCTGTACCTCTACAAACCACACACAATTTAAATTTATTTTGTAAATTATATTTGCACATTTTACATTATTAATTATCGATTAAAATATGAATTCTAATGGACTAATATTAACATAATTATATTTAATCACCTTCCCACCCTTTATTCATACAAAAAGAACTGCTCACACCAGAGAAATAAATGTAAAATATGTTAGTTACATAGTTTACATAATAAATGATCAATTAAACAATTAATGATTACATTTAGCCAACAATAAATGAATTTACACCTACAAATGCAACAACGCACACTAAGGGGGTCATTATGATTGCGGATTTTCCGCATCCACGGGGCCGGCGGAAGCCACCGCCGGCCCCGAGGATGCGGAAAATCCACAGCGGACTGACCAAAGACCCACCGCCAGATTAGGATGGCTGGTGGGTCCTGGTTTCCGTCCGCAGCTTTTCCGCCGCGGTCGGATTACAACCGCGGCGGAAAAGCTCTAATATGGTGACGGTGTCTTCCAGACACCGTCCACCATATTAGGATGGCCAGTAAAGTATGCTTTTCCGCGGCAGGTTTTCCGCCGCGGAAAAGCATACGGAACTTCACTGCGGGGGCCCGTTGCGGGCCCCCTAGGTGAAGGGGGGGTGGGGGGTGCACATGGGGGGTACCTAAGGTACCCCCCTGCATTTGCATGCAGAAAGCGGCAGGCACCGCGCGGTGCCTGCCTCTTTCTACATGCAAATGCAATGCGTGCATTTTTAACATTGCCGCGGGTGCAGCTTGAAGCTGCACCCGCGGCAATGTTAAAAATAGAGGATGTGACCGCCAGGGTGGCGGTCACATCCTAATTGCACAGGAGGGAACTCCGCATGCCATGCGGAGGTTCCCTCCTGCTCTGGGGTCGCGGACGGACGCAAGTCCGTCCGCGATCCTAATCGACCCCATAATGTATAACTTAAACAACATCTTAATTCCATAGTATACATCATTTATTTAGCAATTAAATAATTATATATTAATATTAATTATTAATTATTATACTTTATTTCCTACACAGCCTTTAGACACACAAAAGCAAAACATGCCAACAAAATGTGTTTTTAATATATTACACAAAGTACATAATTAATTCTCAATTAAATAATTATTATAATATTAAATGATTATCAATGAATTATAATAAATTAACTTCCCACCATATACCCCTACAAAACCCACAGCCCACACATAACACATTCCTTAAAAAAATATAGAATTAAAATAAAAAATTATCAATTAAATAATAATTATTGATAATTAAAAATCAATTATTAATTCATCGTAATTTACCCTCTACCCTATCCCCAACAAAACTCACAACCCACATCTGAAACTTAAAACTTTGTATTATTTACATTAACGGCCTGAACAAGTCACTGGTACTGATGACTCATGATGTACCCATTATTCATGGGAAACCTCTCCCCGTTCTACTCTACGCTGATGATGCGGTCCTCATTGGCCGCACCCCTAACTCCCTGCGCATTCTTGTACAGACCTTTGTTAAACATCTGGACAGTTTGGGTTTGAGCGTTAATTTTAATAAAACGTTTCTTATGTCTTGTGGCCCCTGGAAGCGCAAGCTTACTGCCATTATTGTTGGCAATCCAAAATTGACAAGTACCTGTCAATTCCCTTATTTAGGAGTCGTCTTTGCTGCGAACGGGTCCTGGACTGAGCACCTTACTCACTCCAGGAGCAAGTTCTCAAAGACCATCAACTCCATTTTTAGCTTCCCCTGACCTAAGAATACAGGTGCTATTTTAGCTATCTTAAATTTTTTTAAACTTAAGTGTGTCCCAGTGGCTACGTATGGAATTGAGATTTGGGGCACTGCAAATAGCTTCTGCATACAGCAGACAGAAAATCGGTTTTGTAGAAAGCTGCTGAGCATCCCAATCTCGACTCCACAATATATTTGCCCCAAGGAATTGAATCTAAATTACATTTTTTTTTTTTTGAAAATCTGTTTATTAGCATAGTAAGTAAAGCAGTTACAGAAATTACCGAGTTCAGTAGTAATCAGGGTGTTACATGCATGCGCCTGCTTAAGGCATATGATTACATAGGTATCTTGATTTTTTCATTTTGTTGATGGCTGCGAACATTTTAAGGAGACAAACCCCGGTCCATTTAACCCTCCCTCCACCCTCAAGTAACCCTCCCAACACTCTCTCAACATGCATTTCAACTGAAATATTATCAGATTAGGTCACCCATCGTGCCGTAACATGTAGTCTCATGTAGTTTCATCTATCTATACACACAGGTAGGATGAGGTAGAATGGCCAAAGTCCTGGGTTCCCCCGGGTCTCATCGTGGTGCACCATAGTCAGTGACGGTGCATGAAAGACTGGTTCAGGACACCTTTATTCTACAGGTGGTGAGCTACGTGTATCCTCGTCATCCCCGTCATCCCTTGTTTCAAACGTTCCCAACGTGGTAAACCAGTCCAGCGAGATCGGCGTTTTCGGCAGACCTCTGTGTTCCTCACGCTGTAGTGCCTCGCCCTCTGCCTTACCCCACCGTACTACCTCCTCCTTCCACAGATCAGGGTTTGGTGGCCTGGGTGACTTCCATCTCATTGTGATGGCACGTTTCGCCAGCAACAAGGCCAGGTCCGTAAAACGTGCCGCCATGGTTCTGGTGCGTGTCGAGGGTCCCAGTCCCAGCAGTGTGTGTTCTAGTGTAGGCGGTCGGGTCAGAGCACCGGACCTCTCAAGTGATTCATGTATCTTGGTCCAGTAATATCCCAACTTGGGGCATCGCCACAGCATATGTATCAGTGATGCGTCATCAGTGTCACATCGGGGGCATTTGCTTTTCGCATCAGGGAACATCACATGTATGCGGTGTGGGGTCAGCTAGGCTCTGTGTAGCAACATCAATTGAATGAACTTGAACTTTGGGTTCCTAGCTACCTTTTTGGGAAACTGAAGTATACGCTCCCACTCTTTGTCTCTCAGGGGCCTACCAATATCTTCCTCCCATTGTACCCGCAGTGGCGACAGTGTGAGCGCCCTCCCCATCTTGATGCCAGCAGTGAGCCATTTCGTCAGGTGGCCACCCGTGCCCATGAGGTAGTGCATCGAGATGAGAGGGTTGGTAGCAGGCTCCTGGCCCTCGGGTGACCATCTGTTTATTACATAATGGCGGAGGCCAGCGTGCAAAAGGAATGAGCCCCCGGGAACACCTTGTGTGGCCCGAAAGTCTTCAAAGGACAACAAGCGTCCCTCCGCAAACAGGTCCCCCACATGTGACACTCCTGCGTCGTGCCAGGGCGCTAGTGAGGCCGTTGTGAGCATTCCTGAGCCCAGCGGGATGCCCAAGAGCGGGATCGTGGGGGCATAAGATGACTTAGGGGACGTGTACTTCAATGCCTTACGCCAGTAAGTTATCGCTAGCTTGAGGAGTGGCGGGGCATCTCTCGGTATATCCGAAGTGGGTAAAAGTAATGTGTGTATTCTCCCCTTTTCATGTTCTTCTTCCAACATATTGACCTCCTGAAGATTGCGACCCGCCACCCAGAATGCCAGCCATTGTAATTGGCATGCATAATTATAGGCTCTAAAGTCCGGCAGACCCATTCCACCGGCGTCAGAGGGAAGCTGTAGTTTGGATAGACCTATACGTCTGCGGCCGTGTCCCCATACAAGTTCGGTGAGGAGCGTGTCAAGGGTTTTAAACGTCGCTGCTGGGATCAGGAACGGTAGGTTGGTGAAGTGGTAGAGGAGGCGGGGGAGCATTACCATCTTAGATATCGCCACCCTGCCGGGTATGGAGAGTGGTAGTGTGAGCCAGAATTGGATCTGCGATTTCAGTGTCCTGATGGCCCTCCCAAGGTTGCCGTCGATCATCACGTCGGCCTCCCTGTAAATATGCATCCCTAGGTACCGGAAAGTGGTTTCCGCCATCTGGAATTCGTGGGGGGCGAAGGGTAGGGGGGTAGTCAGGCCCGCGGCTGCGAAGGTGAACCCATAGGACTTAGATTCGCTTATGGTGAGGCCAGAGATCGCCCTAAAGTCCTCAAAGACCTGAGAAACAGGGCTCAGGTCACCTCTTAAGTCTCTGAGATATAATATTATATCGTCCGCGTAGGCGGACACAATGTGCGCCATCCCACGTCTCTGTATGCCATGCCGGGGGGCCATCAACCTAAGTCTACAGAGCAGAGGTTCGAGGGCCAGGACGAAGAGGAGGGGGGAGAGCGGGCAGCCCTGCCTGGTGCCCCGTGCTATAGCTATAGGAGCTGATATGTGGTTGGAGGTGCGCACTCTAGCTGTGGGGATGGTGTACAGTAATCGGACCCAGGCGAGGAATTCGGGTGGTATCCCAAATTTTGACAATGTGGCAAACATATAGTCCCACCTAAGGGAATCAAACGCTTGCTTCAAATCCAGAGATATGCAGCCTTCAGAGCTCGTGTCCGCCCGGTCACTAAGCATAAGCTGGGCTAAGCGCCTGAGGTTCATGGCCGTATTGCGGCCCGGCACAAAACCGCATTGATCCGGATGGATCAACTGTGGCATGTATTGCACTAGCCTCGATGCCAGCACTTTGCTCAATATCTTGGAGTCAGTATTAAGAAGGGACAGGGGTCTGTAATCCGCCATCTGTAGGCCGTCTTTGGCAGGCTTCAAGAGGGGGGTGATCAATGCCTGCATGGACGTTTGTGGCAGGGAGGTTGTTCGTAGGGCTTCCAAATAAACAGTGTGTAACCGTGGGGCCAGCAGATCTATGTATATAGCATAAAAATCGGCCGGTAGGCCATCCGTTCTGGGGGCTTTACCCTTCGGGAGAGCTCGTATCGCCTGTCTAATCTCTGCTATCGTAATAGTGCGCTTCAGGTCTTTGGTGTGCCTGTCTGTGAGTTTAGGCAGGTCCAGGCCCCTCATGAAGGCCTCGAATGCAGTCTCGGACAGGGGCTGTGGGGGGCCGTACAGCGTGGTGTAATAGTCCTTGAACGCCGTGTTAATCCCAATTTGGGTGGTGGTCGGGTTGCCCGTCTGGTCTAAGATTTTCAGTATAGGGTGGTGAACTGGGGAGTCTCGCAGGAGGAGAGCTAGAAGGGGACCGGCTCTATCTGCCTGTGTGTGCTGCCTGTTCGTGTATTCCCTATAGTCTAAAAGCCTCAGGTCTTCCAGCAGCTCTGCGTGTCTAATGCGAGCCTCCTGCAGAGGTGTGAAGGGAACATTTGTGCCGGCTGCTTCGTTCTCCAAGGACGCCAGCGAGCCCTCCACCTCTTTCAGTTGTCTGATTACCTCCTGTTTCCTGCCCACTCCAGAGGCCATAGCTGCCCCCCTCAGACAAAATTTGAAAGCGTCCCATTCCACTTGCTGGGTGCTAGCAGTGTTCGTGTTTGTGGAGAAGTAGGATTCTATAGTGTCAGATATGGAGGTCCGGAATACCGAGTCTTCAAGGAGATCTGGAGACAGCCTCCAAGTTGGGATGGGGGCCAGCCGCCTGCCCCACTGCCAGGTGAGTTCTACGGAGATGTGGTCGGACAGTGTTTTCCCCATGTGTTGTGTCTGGACAATTGAATCTGCGAGGGAACGGGAGCAGAATATATGGTCGATTCTGGTGTGAAGCTGGTGAGGTGGGGAGAAAAAAGTATATTCCCTCTCTTGTGGGTGTGAGCTGCGCCACGCATCAGCCAGAGTCCAACCCTCCGCCCATCTTGCAAGAGCATCTGCCTGCTTTCTACTCTCAGTTGCCTGCAAAGGTGGATGCGACCTATCCAGTGAAACATCAAGCACAGCATTGAAATCACCCCCAATTAACCAGTGATGATCAGCCCAATCCGCAAGTACCCCATTCACAGTTAACAGAAACTCCGATTGACTGGAGTTCGGCGAGTACACACACCCAAAGACTATAGCATCCCAGTCTAACAGCCCCCGCACAAATACATAACGTCCCTCTTGATCAATTCTTTGCTCCAACATCTGGAAGGGAACAGAGCCACGGATCCAGATCGCCGCTCCTCTGGAGAACGCAGAATAGGAGGTAGCAAAGAGCTGGCCTCTCCATTTCTTGCGTATTTTCACGCTTTCAGCAGCGTTCAAATGTGTCTCTTGTAGGCAAGTAATCTGTGTCCCCCTGCGGTTGAGCTGTGCCAAAATTCTATGACGTTTCTGTACTGACCCCATGCCTCGTACGTTCCAGGTGCACAATTGGTAATTATTAAGTGGCCCCATAACTATCCGTGTGGTGTGGCCAAGTGGGACACCAGGGTGACCATGTAAGTTCTGCTTTGCTGGTAGGTGAGAGTGTCCTATAAACATGAAACCCCTGAACAAAAAGGTCCCCAAGCCAACGTGCCCGGGAGCCAAACCATGGTGCCCAACGTGGGCACAAGTCAGTTATGTTCGTGTGGCAACTGTCACTGGATGGCCTGCATGGGCAAGATAGCCCTCAACAAAGTGTGCCCCCTATGTAACCCACCATACATGAAGGAAAAGGGAGGGAACCAGGTATACGTTACCACCCGGATGGGATCAGACGTGCAGTAGATCAGAACTCCTCCGCCATCTGGGCTGTGATTTTCGGAAAGACCTGCAAGCTGTCCACAGATCGGGACACCTCCGCGTGGGTGTCGGTGGTGGCGGTAAGTCTGTCCTCAGGTGCTTTCGCGTCGTGAGCGGCCAGTGCCTCCTCCGTTAGCCGCAGCCGCGGTGATGATGACGTGTGGTCCTCCATCCGATTACCATGGGGATGCGTCTCCGCTGTCTGTGTTCCGTGGGAAGAGTGACGCCCGGGACTGGAAGCGTTGTTCCTGCGGTTTTGAGGGTCCCTGTGGGCGACACCGTGGCGACGATCCTCAAACGGGTCCTGTGAGGTCGGTGGTGTCAGAGTGACTTCCATCCATTCCACCACCTCTTCCGTCGAATCAAAGAAGAGAGATTTATTGTCGTGAAGTATTTTGAGCCGAGCGGGGAACAGAAGTGCATATTTCATATTCCTGTCTCTTAACTTGCGTTTCACCCCCATGAAGGTGGACCTGGCGCGCTGCACAGTGGGCGTAAAATCAGGGTAGATCGAAATGTTCTTATCCTCAAAGCGGATCGGTGCTTTCTCCCTGGCCGCACGTAGGACAGTGTCTTGGTCCCTGTAGTGGAGGAGGCATGCGATCAGGGGGCGAGGAGGTGCCCCAGGTTTCGGGGGCCGTGGTGGCCTCCTATGCGCCCGTTCTACACTGTACAGGGCAGTGAGGTCTTCCTGGCCCACTAGGTTTCGTAGCCAGTCCTCCACGAACTGGGTGGGGTTCCTCCCCTCGCTTCTTTCCGGAATGCCCAGAATGCGGACGTTATTGCGGCGGGTCCGTCCTTCGGCATCGTCCACCCTCTCCCACAGTTGTTTAAGCTGTTTTTCCACTCCTTCCAACTTCGTGGAGTGTTCCGTTTGCTGTGGCACGAGGTCATTTAGCACCAGCTTCTGCTCCGCAACCCTCTCCGCCAATTTGTTGTGGTCCGCACGCAATAGGGACAGACCAGACGCCATGTTGTCCATGCGCGATTCCAGGGCCTCGCGCGTCTCATTAAGGATAAGGTCCAACTTGGCGTCCTGTGATCCCATTCCGGTCGGTGGGATGATGTCCACATTGGAGGGGGCCAGCGGGCCCTCGGATCCCGTGGACTGCATGTCTGCCGTGGCGCCCTGGTCATGAGTCTTTCCCCTGTGTCTGCCTATGGATCTCGTTAGCAGGGTGGCACCGTAGTGGGCGCAGCAGTCTGCCGCCGTCCACGTAAATGTAATCGTAGCACGTCGGACTATGAATGCTGGGGGATCAAGTTGCGGTGGTTAAGGGCGGCAGCAGCGTCGACCCCAGGACCGGCAGGGACTGTGCAGGCTATCTGGATGTGGCGCCGTTGTTGGGTGAGCCGATGGTCCTCTGGGGGGGCCCCCGGGCAGGTGTGCCTCCGGCCTGCAGGGGCGGGCAGGGGCAGACAGCAGGGCCCAGGCCACCGCCAGGCAGGTCGTGGAACCCAAGCAGGAGCGCGACAGATGGCAGAACTGGAGTGCAGTGGCAGGGCGTCAAGGCGCGTGTAGCACTTCCTTACCGTGGGTCGGGGCCGGCAGCCCAGGTATCCGGGGTCAGCTTCTCGCCGTGGGGTGCGCTGGTCCCCGCCTCGCGCCACCCCGTGTCGGGTCCTCGCTTCTGGTCCGCCGGCTGGCAAGCAGGGGGGCATAAAGTGTGTCACTGTCCAGGCCCAGGGTATAATCCCAGCCCGGGCGTGGAGACAAGATGGCGCCGGCGAGGACGCTCCACAGAGTCGGGCCGCTCCGCCACCCGCAGTGCTCAATGGAATCCAGGGGGAGCCGGGCCCACCGCGCTGGTGTCAGGTAACCTGTAACTTGCGTCGCCCGCCCCGCCGCCCCGGCCAGCGCCGTAGATGGAAGGCGTGCTGCTGGCGATGCGGGCGGGCGGAGAGCCGACAAACCTGTCCGAGTGTGCTCCCGGGTCCCCCGCGGACCTCGCTGTAGGATGGCTGGGCAGGGCACAGCAATGAAGAGGGAGGCAGCTGGGCCTCAGGGAGGGTAGGGCGCTTCTCCGCAGTCCGACCCCTCGGCTGGTGATTCGGGGTGTTTCTTAGTCTGGGGCCCTGAGTGGACCGCGTCAGCAGCCGGGGCCAGGTCGGGCAGGTCACTCACTTGAGCCCGGGGCTTTACACCGTCTCGTAGGCCGCAACAGGCGCCGAAGCCACAAAGTTCTTTTGATGCGGGCCGCGGGGAGAGACACCTATCCGCTTCACGCCGCACATCCCCGGGGGCTCGCTGCACAGGAATCAGGTGGGTTATCAGCATGGGATGCAGGATATATTGCAAGTGTTTAGGGCTTTGGACGGAGCTCGAGAACTACACGTCCACCATCTTCGGCTCCAGGCCATGCCGAATCAAAATTACATATCTGATTTTATACGTGCACGCCCTGCCCTCTTCTGGATATCAGTTTGGAAGAACCATGCACCCATATTTACACAAGGCATCATAACAGATTGTTTGAAGTGTGAAACTGGGATGGCCATTTTTTGGCTATCTGGAGTGTACCAGAGCTTATGCAGTATTAACAAGGGCTCTATTTTCTTAAACCCTAGTGAAGTGGAAAACGTAAACAATAAAGAACTTAGAATTGCGCTTTATTTGTCATATAGCATTGCCAGAACTGTCTCCAGTTATATGTCTAATGAACGGCACGGCTACCTTTTACTGAGCTATCTCACCCTAACCATGAGTCATTGGGAAAGGAGCCTCTTATTCCGCTAGAAGGCTGGGACAGTGAAATGTACATTGTGTTTTCCCATAGGTTACCACTCGAAGCTTGATTCACTACCCTGGCCATGTGACGGAGTGAGTGGTCAATCAACCCAGCATTTCTTGTGTTTTTTGCAAATTATACATAGAATATATCAAGTGGCTTCTTCTCCCATTCTTCACTAAGAGTAGGCCTATCAGCCTGGCCTCTGCCTATTCAAACATGCTTGCCTTAGAAAATGAACAATTGGGGGTCGATTCTGATCCGGTAAAATGCGCTCCGAATCGTCATACAGAATGAATCGTACCCGTACACGTCCCCGTACGTACGACGAAGTACGATCCGTACCAGGAGCCAAAGACCGTACGAGTCGTACAGGACTCCGTACGACTAAAATATCCGTACGAGTCGCACTCGAAATCCGCTGTACGTGACATCGCAACGGTTCGCGGCTGATTTTTACGACCCAGCAAGTACGATTCGTGTCGGGTACGCAACGTACGACCCTTTTTTTTACGGGAGCTGGAAACAGCCGTAAACGCATAGTTCGGGCCGAAACAAGTACAGAAGGCCCCCCCCCGGGGGCGCCGCGTACCCCCCATGATCGCCGGGGTACGCGCCGTACCCCTGCGATCATGTGGGGTAAGTGGCGTACACCCAGCGTACATGGGGTACGCACCGTACCCCATGTACGGTGGGTGTACGGTGCGCACCCCGTGTACGCTGGGTGTACGCCGCGTACCCCACATGATCGCAGGGGTACAGCGCGTACCCCGGCGATCATGGGGGGTACGCGGCGTACGGTGTGTATGTGATTGAGCGCTTTTCCGTACGAATCGCACTTACCTGACGCAGACCGTACGAATAGCGTCCTGATCACCCGGTCCGGATCGTACTCGCCGGGTCGTACGGTGTGTTTACGAGTCGTACGGATTCGGCTACGAATACGATTCGTACGGGGGATTTTTTTTACCGGATCGGAATCGAGCCCTTGGTCTTTCGTTTAGGTACATTCTTGAGAATTGCTACCAGGGCACGCAAGTCAATGCTTATGGATTGAGTTTTAACAATGTACAGACAGTTCCTAATTAACTAACGGATTGGTTCATACACCACTGATTTATTTATGATGAATCTTAGTTTTAAACTAATCTCATGTTATTGTGTTTATATAACTGTAATTCTTGCTATTATATATTGCTAAATTTTCTCTTTTTAATTATTGTTGCACTTTTATGGATACATTGTCTATCCGAATTTGGGGGCCAATTAGGATGAGGGCTGGACTTTGTCCGCCTGTCATCCTGTCGTCTGGAGGGACCGCCCGCCATAAGGGCGGGGGTCCGGTAGCGGGTATTATGCAGCGAACCGCCACTGTGGCGAGCGCATCCTGCATTTTTAACATTGTGGCGGGCAGTGCACTCAGCACCGCCCGCCACAATGCTAAAAATGCTTTTATGCATTTGCATACACAAAGCGGCAGGCACCGCGCTGTGCCTGCTGCTTTGTTTATGCAAATGTAGGGGGACCACAGGTACACCCCCCATCTCTCCTTCACTCTGGGGGCCCGCAGGGGGCCCCCAAAGTGAAGACCGCATGCCGGAAAGTCACGTCTGCAGGCCCATGCTAATATGGCTAGCGGTATCTATTAGACACCGCCACCATATTAGACCTTGTGACCGGGGCGGAAAAGCGGCGGACGGTCTTTCTGTCCGCCGCAGACCCCCCAGTCATGCTAATATGGCGGGGGTCATTCTGGATAGGATGGCGGGCGCATTGCCCCCCCAGGCCGGCAGTGGCTACCGGGGGAATCTGCCCGCCATCCTAATGGGCCCCAAAGTTTGTGAACTGAACTATAATTAAAAAGTAAAACATAAATAACAGATAATATAATAAATAACATATTAAAAACAAACTAACTATTTTTACATTTGTTATTAATTAAATACCTTTCTACCCTGTACCTCTACAAACCACACACAACTTATATATTTAGTAAATTATATTTGCAAATTTTACATAAATAATTTCCAATTAAAACATGAATTCTAATGGACTAATATTAAAATAATTATATTTAATCACTTTCCCACCCTCTATCCATACAAAAAGAACTGCCCACACCTGAGAAATAAATGTAAAAAATGTTAGTTACATAGTTTACATAATAAATTGGTAGCAATTCTCCATAATTATATTTAGCCAACAATAAATTAATTTACACCTACAAATGCAACAACACACACATAATATATAACTTAAACAACATCTTAATTACATAGTAAACATAATTAATTTAGCAATTAAATAATTATATATTAATATTAATTATTAATGATTATACTTTATTTCCTACACAGTCTTTAGTCATACAAAAACAAAACATGCCAACAAAATATGTATTTAATACATTACACAAAGTACATAATTAATTCTCAATTAAATAATTATAATATTATTAAATGATCATCAATGTATTATAATAAATTAGCTTCCCACCCTATACCCCTACAAAACGCACAACCCACACAGAACACATTCCTTAAAAAAATAGAATTAATATACATAATCATCAATTAAATTATTATTGATAATTAAAAATTAATCATAATTAATTTAAATTTACCCTCCACCCTATCCCCAACAAAACTCACAACCCACATCTGAAACTTAAAATAATAATAATATTAATTAATTTACTTCCCAACCTATACCCCTAAAAAAACCCACAACCTGCACCTAAAACTAAAATATATATCCATACTAATATTATAAAGAGAGAGCCTAAACCTTTCAGGCGGGTAATCTCAGTAACCACAGCACCAATCAGAACACCCAATACAGCGTTGGAAAGGGCAGTTGCAGCAGAAGGACATAGGCTGTGCATACGGCCACCATATACATTTAAAAGGTAAAATAACCATGCCAGCAAAGTGGGCATGTCTGTGTTCTGCTGTGGGCGTGTGCTGGGGGCATGACTCAAACTGCTGTGGGCATCTGCTGGGGGCATGACAAACGCTGGGGGCATGTGGTACGTTCCACCCTTCATGCCATGTGAGTCGTACATACAAGCGCCAATTATGCAAATGCACCGCATCAAGGGGCACTCTGGGGGTGTGACACGCTGGGGGCGTGACACGCTGGGGCCGTGACAAACGCAGTGGGCATGATTATGGGGTGCAGGGGTATTTAAAGGGATCAGGGTGGGATTCGTTTTTAGGGTGTAAAAGGTAATAAAATAAAATAATAAATAAATAAAAATAATATAAAAAATGCAATTTAAAAAAATAAATGTTTTAAATAATTAAAAAAATGTGTATATATCTATATTGATCAGGGTCAGATCCACACCAAACTATATAGAAAAAGCACTGTGGGCAATTCCATCCTTCATGCCCGCAGTGCTCACCCTCCACACACCATCAATAGCATTCCGTTAGGCGAATTTATTCGCATTAAAAGAATCTGCAGCAACTCTGAGACAACTAATCAATGTTTGGCTGATTCCATGCAAAGGTTTTTGCGGCGCGGGTACAAACAAGATCTTTTAAACCGCGCACTCTCAAAAGCATTAAAACGTTCGAGGGACGAAATTTTGACCACTAGATCCAATGTAACCTCAGAATCTCTATCTGGGGGATCTGTCCGATTGATCACCACTTTTTGTTCTCAGGTGCGTAAACTAAGACAAATTAGCAAGGCAGAGTGGCCGATTGTGTTAACGGATGTTATTCTAGGCCCCATGTCACCTAAGATACCAGCAATCACATTTAGGAGGGCCCCGTCCATGAAAGATGCACTGGACAAAACTCAACCGGAGCTTACCGTTAAATGTTCTTGGTTCACCAAACCAGGCTTTTTCAGATGCGCGTCTTGCCGTGCGTGCACTTTTGCTTTCAATGGTACTCATTATACATCAGCCTATAGCAAGAAACCCATACAAATAAATGAACATCTAACCTGTCGCAGCAATTTTGTCATTTACCAACTTACCTGCACATACTCACTTTCATATATTGGGAGCACAAAGTTGCCAGCCAACCAGCGTATTCTGCAGCATATACGGGCAATAGTGAACTCTGATATGAATTATCCGGTGGCTCGCCACTTTAAGGCAGTGCATGATAAAAAACTAAAGGATTTGAAATACACTTTATTGAGCTCAGTCCCTAACCCTGGACGAGGTGGTGACCGAGAAAGACTTCTTAGGCAGAGGGAAGCATATTTCATTTTGTTGCTTGACACAAGATCCCCCAATGTTTTGAATGCTATTGATGAGTTACATCACTATCTGTAATGTGGTACCCTATCGGGCTATTCCTTATTGAGGTAAACATTGTCTGTTTAAAACATTGCTGAATAACTTGATTTTGATGATAATGATGAATTTAAAATCAGGATGTTGTTCCAGGAAAATAGCAAATGCCATGTCATAGGTTCAAGAAGGGTTATCAGCCGTTTGAATTTTTAGTTATTTGGTTAGATTATGATTTTCATTTCACGTTTTGTAGCACTTGCACTTTATATAACCAAGCATTGTAAAGTAGGCATGATATATATGAACAAGCAGGATTTGAATCGAATATGAGTGATGCAATTTATTATAATCTTTCATGCACTTGCAGTTGATTGTATCAAATTATAAATATGTGCAATATTGTATACATTAATGCATTAGCACTTTAGCACTTTTTTTATAAGAATCGTTCAATATTTTATTGAGCACTCTCATATATATGTACTAATAGGATTTTGGAAACCATAAACGATTATGTAATAATGATTCTAAATGAGTAGTCTTTAGCACTATGCTATAATTCATTTTCTTGTTTCATTTTGCCTTTTAATTCATGCAAATAATCACTTTAATGCTTGTACTATATCGTTGTTTACCCATGCGCCCTGTTTCTTTAGGCGCATGGGCTTTTATTCACTTTAACCCCTCCCCTGCTGATGACGGAACCGCTCCGTCATCAGCTACAGTTGAGCTGTGCTGATGACGGAGCGGTTCCGTCATGGCCCGGCCGCCGCGCCTTCGCAGCGCTGATTTCGCGCCTGCGCGGCAGTCTTAATGAGCGGGGCGGGTCATGACGGAACCGCTCCGTCACCAGCACAGCTCAACTGTAGCTGGTGACGGAGCAGTTCTGTCACCAGCATGCGGCGGCCGCGCGGCCGCCCCGCCCCTTTAGCGCTGCGGCGGAATAGCCCCCGCATCGAAAGGGTTAAATTGCTCTGCCTACTCCTGACGCGTCATGTGACCAAGCTTTGTCTGCGGAGCGAAACGCGTCTGGGAGGGCACTTGCTCTGACATGAACAGCAATAAAATCTGCACTGCTGACACTCTAATGGTGTGATGGCGATGATGATATTGTATTAAAATTATTGGAGGAGAGGAGGTCTGCGCCCGTCTGTGACCGCAGCTAGAGGCGGTCGGGTTTCTTTCGATATATATATATATATATATATATATATATATATATATATAAGTTGCAAGTTTTACCGTAGTAAGTATCACACGCACTCAAAGTGGTACAGCTGGTGAAGATATATTTTCCAAAGTCACGCTACGCGTTTCAGCACCGAGGTGCCTTGTTCACACGTTTAACCTTATCAAAGTGAGGAGCAGTTTTAAAGTACAAACAAACCGATCACATTGTGTCATAAACATAAAAGAAGTACATAATACATATGGAAAATGTGGCGGCCATTGTTAAGTGTACTTATTATCAAGGGTTCAGTATAGACATAGTGGCTATTGTAATATGAAGGGGTTGCCACAGTCATAGTCGAGATACGTGACCTGTAACAATTAATGAAACCATATTCAATTCATAAGGCTTACTATGTATAAAGTTTGAATGACAATCTATTGTATGTCAACATTTGCCCAATTTGGGCGCCATTTTGAACCGGGAAGTAACATACGATTCAAACTCCCAAGCAAGTTTTATACACTTGATCAGTGAACATGTAGGGAAGCATCACATGCCCTCGTAAATTGCATGTAATTAACCAAAGAAATTGATATATCAATTGCCATCGGTCTAGTGCCCGATTGAAACAATATATATATATATACACACGTATATACAAACATATATTTAATGTTTTAATAATGTACTTTTACAATGTATATGACTTTACCACACATGCATTTGCGTTATAATGGCATGCGTGATGAAGTCATATGCGTTGTAAAAGTTTTAGAAATGATGGCTTTGCGGAGTAATAGTGCCGCGTTATAAAAATTGCGGAGTGATGTTATGCGGGATGTTGGTTTATAGAATATCATCACATATTATTTTCCCGCTGTTCTTATTTTTTTATGACCCACACCAACGCTCTTCGGCAAACCTAGCCCTGAACCATAAAAATACCCCTGTACCCCAAAATCCAAACCTAGCCCTGAACCATAAAATACCCCTGTACCCCAAAACCCAAACCTAGCTCTGAACCCTAAAAATACCCCTGTACCCCAAAACCCAAACCTATCCCTGAACCCTAAAATACCCCAGTACCCCAAAACCTAAACCTACCCCTGAACCCTAAAATACCCCTGTACCCTAAAAACCGAAACCTAGCCCTGAACCCTTAAAATACCCCTGTACCCCAAAACCCAAACCTAGCCCTGAACCCTAAAAATACCCCTGTACCCCAAAGCCCAAACCTAGCCATGAACCCTAAAAATACCCCTGTACCCCAAAACCCAAACCTACCCCTGAGCCCTAAAATACCCCTGTACTCCAAAACTCAAACCTAGCCCTGAACCCTAAAAATACCCCTGTACCCAATACCCAAACCTAGCCGAGAACCCTAAAAACACCCCTGTACCCCAAAAACCAAACCTACCCCTGAACCCTAAAAAAACCTGTACCCCAAAACCCAAACCTATCCCTGAACCCTAAAATACCCCTGTACACCAAATCCCAAGCCAACCCGTGAACCCTAAAAATACCCCTGTACCCCAAAACCCATACATAGCCCTGAACCCTAAAAATACCCTTGTACCCCAAAACCCAAACCTAGCCCTGAACCCTAAAAATACCCCTGTACCCCAAAACCCAAACCTAGCCCTGAACCCTAAAAATACCCCTGTACCCCAAAACCCATGCCTATCCCTAAACCCTAAAAAAACCTGTACCCCATAAACCAAAACTATATCTGAACCCTTAAAATACCCAAACACCCCAAACATATACCTCAGTACCCCAAAACATATACCCCTATACCCATACTTACCTTATCCAAACATTAAAAAAAACATGCTTTTACAATTCATACAATTACAACAAAATTCGTTGTAAATGTATGCGTGGTAAAAGCATATAAATTGTAATGCCATGCGTTATAATGGCATTGCAGAGTCATGGTACTTTCGTAATGAAAGTATGCAGAAATAAAGTTGCGGAATAATGGGTGTTTACCGCGAGAAACAATCATTCAAGACTCACACAATTCTAATTGTTAGACGGTCGCCGATGGCCCTCAAGCGGGGGCACAGGCGAATGAGCGTGTCACATTACACACATTGTATTTCAGACCCGGACAACGTTGGGACGGGCTGCTATTATATATATACATATATATATATATATATATATATATATATATATATATATATATATATATATATATTACGGCTTTCTGATTGCGCTGCAACGAGTCTCGCCAGCCAGCAAAAGAAACTCGGACACGGACCAGATGGGCTCTTGCTTTTTTATTGCAGAGGTACTGTCAAAGACGTTTCGGCTCAACGGAGCCTTGTTCACATAACAACGTTTTGATAGTGGGACAGCCCTTTTAAAGTGCTAGTGACTATAAAAAATGAGTTACACCTGTGCATTCATTAGCATGGACATAGAAAATATACTTTCAACTACTGAATGGTAGCGTTCACTTTTTTTTTAAATAAATTGTATAATAGTAAAATACCCTAAGTAGAACCAGCGTCATAGATATACACAACTGGATGCCAATATGAATGAATTGATAATGGCAACAACAATCACTGTGAAATACATGAAAACGACAAGTCTGCTTACAGTTAAAAACATGAGGACAAAGGAGAAATGCATAGAATAAAGTGCAAGTGCATAATTGTACATTATAGACAATTCAAATATGTGCAAATATCGCAAAATGTGCAAATTTGAAGCAAAATGACAATCATTATATTTACAATAAATATGTGCAAAATATGCTAATCTTTCTCCTCTTAGGGCTCAGTATTGCTGCTGAAACCCAGACCTCATATTCTGTGATCAGAACCCGTCATAATATGGTGTAACTGTGCCACCCCACTCATATTGGTCTTTGATCAATTACTGCATTTCAAAGTTAGATACAAATTACATACCGTGTCTTCTACCTTATTGCAAATCATTTAGAGAAAGTATTAAAACCATAGTACATGCTACCGTAGAAAAATAGTGATTACCATAACCAAAATAATAAACTAAACAATGTTGACAAGTGCATGGTGAATGTATAAAATCATTGTTGATGGTTTATCTAAAAGCAGCAGCTATAATCGGTCAGATTTCCGGACTATTTATTCTGTCGCAGCCAATTCATGGTATATATATATATGTGTGTGTGTGCATATATTTATTTATATATATATATATATATATATATATATATATATATATATATATATATATATATATATATATATATATATATATATATATATATACAATTAACAGAAGAAATGATTAATTAAATAATTATTATTTAAGAATTAATTATTCCTTAATTATGATTAATTTACCTATAACCGTGTACCCCTATGCACCGCATAGCCCGCTATGGTACTAAAAATGATTTTTTTTAAAACAATTAAAAGACATTCAAAAACTATAATAAAACGCAATATTAACAGAATAGATATTTTTGTGATTGATATTAACACTTTCTATATTTTTAGTATTGATATTACTTACTTTAAAATCAATATTCTTGCTGATGATATTTCTGTATGATGATATTTCCAACACTAAGGGGCCGATTCCGATTCTAGAAAAACCACTCCGAATAGCCGTACCGAGCATTTTTTCCCATACGAATCGTACCCTGCAACCTCCACGTACGTACAATGAAGTACGATTCGTACCAGGAGACTGTACGACTCTAATCTCCGCACGATTCTCCCTTAGAACCCGCTGTACGTGACATTCGTATGGTTCAAAGCAGGTTTTCCCGACCCAGCAAGTACGATTCGTGTCGGGTACGCACCGTACAACGCTTTTTTTACAGGAGCCCAAAACGTTCGGAGAAGCAGAGTACGCCTCAAAACATGTATGGAACGGCCCCCCCGCCCCTTTAGCGCTGCGGCGGAATAGCCCCCGCATCGAAAGGGTTAAATTGCTCTGCCTACTCCTGACGCGTCATGTGACCAAGCTTTGTCTGCGGAGCGAAACGCGTCAGGGAGGGCACTTGCTCTGACATGAACAGCAATAAAATCTGCACTGCTGACACTCTAATGGTGTGATGGCGATGATGATATTGTATTAAAATTATTGGAGGAGAGGAGGTCTGCGCCCGTCTGTGACCGCAGCTAGAGGCGGTCGGGTTTCTTTCGATATATATATATATATATATATATATATATATATATATATATATATATATATATATATATATATAAGTTGCAAGTTTTACCGTAGTAAGTATCACACGCACTCAAAGTGGTACAGCTGGTGAAGATTTATTTTCCAAAGTCACGCTACGCGTTTCAGCACCGAGGTGCCTTGTTCACACGTTTAACCTTATCAAAGTGAGGAGCAGTTTTAAAGTACAAACAAACCGATCACATTGTGTCATAAACATAAAAGAAGTACATAATACATATGGAAAATGTGGCGGCCATTGTTAAGTGTACTTATTATCAAGGGTTCAGTATAGACATAGTGGCTATTGTAATATGAAGGGGTTGCCACAGTCATAGTCGAGATACGTGAGCTGTAACAATTAATGAAACCATATTCAATTCATAAGGCTTACTATGTATAAAGTTTGAATGACAATCTATTGTATGTCAACATTTGCCCAATTTGGGCGCCATTTTGAACCGGGAAGTAACATACGATTCAAACTCCCAAGCAAGTTTTATACACTTGATCAGTGAACATGTAGGGAAGCATCACATGCCCTCGTAAATTGCATGTAATTAACCAAAGAAATTGATATATCAATTGCCATCGGTCTAGTGCCCGATTGAAACAATATATATATATATACACACGTATATACAAACATATATTTAATGTTTTAATAATGTACTTTTACAATGTATATGACTTTACCACACATGCATTTGCGTTATAATGGCATGCGTGATGAAGTCATATGCGTTGTAAAAGTTTTAGAAATGATGGCTTTGCGGAGTAATAGTGCCGCGTTATAAAAATTGCGGAGTGATGTTATGCGGGATGTTGGTTTATAGAATTTCATCACATATTCTTTTCCCGCTGTTCTTATTTTTTTTATGACCCACACCAACGCTCTTCGGCAAACCTTACCCTGAACCATAAAAATACCCGTGTACCCCAAAATCCAAACCTAGCCCTGAACCATAAAATACCCCTGTACCCCAAAACCCAAACCTAGCTCTGAACCCTAAAAATACCCCTGTACCCCAAAACCCAAACCTATCCCTGAACCCTAAAATACCCCAGTACCCCAAAACCTAAACCTACCCCTGAACCCTAAAATACCCCTGTACCCTAAAAACCGAAACCTAGCCCTGAACCCTTAAAATACCCCTGTACCCCAAAACCCAAACCTAGCCCTGAACCCTAAAAATACCCCTGTACCCCAAAGCCCAAACCTAGCCATGAACCCCAAAAATACCCCTGTACCCCAAAACCCAAACCTACCCCTGAGCCCTAAAATACCCCTGTACTCCAAAACTCAAACCTAGCCCTGAACCCTAAAAATACCCCTGTACCCAATACCCAAACCTAGCCGAGAACCCTAAAAACACCCCTGTACCCCAAAAACCAAACCTACCCCTGAACCCTAAAAAAAACCTGTACCCCAAAACCCAAACCTATCCCTGAACCCTAAAATACCCCTGTACACCAAATCCCAAGCCAACCCGTGAACCCTAAAAATACCCCTGTACCCCAAAACCCATACATAGCCCTGAACCCTAAAAATACCCTTGTACCCCAAAACCCAAACCTAGCCCTGAACCCTAAAAATACCCCTGTACCCCAAAACCCAAACCTAGCCCTGAACCCTAAAAATACCCCTGTACCCCAAAACCCAAACCTAGCCCTGAACCCTAAAAATACCCCTGTACCCCAAAACCCATGCCTATCCCTAAACCCTAAAAAAACCTGTACCTCATAAACCAAAACTATATCTGAACCCTTAAAATACCCAAACACCCCAAACATATACCTCAGTACCCCAAAACATATACCCCTATACCCATACTTACCTTATCCAAACATTAAAAAAACATGCTTTTACAATTCATACAATTACAACGAAATTTGTTGTAAATGTATGCGTGGTAAAAGCATATAAATTGTAATGCCATGCGTTATAATGGCATTGCAGAGTCATGGTACTTTCGTAATGAAAGTATGCGGAAATAAAGTTGCGGAATAATGGGTGTTTACCGCGAGAAACAATCATTCAAGACTCACACAATTCTAATTGTTAGACGGTCGCCGATGGCCCTCAAGCGGGGGCACAGGCGAATGAGCGTGTCACATTACACACATTGTATTTCAGACCCGGACAACGTCGGGACGGGCTGCTATTATATATATATATATATATATATATATTACGTATACCGCTTTCTGATTGCGCTGCAATGAGTCTCGCCAGCCAGCAAAAGAAACTCGGACACGGACCAGATGGGCTCTTGCTTTTTTATTGCAGAGGTACTGTCAAAGACGTTTCGGCTCAACGGAGCCTTGTTCACATAACAACGTTTTGATAGTGGGACAGCCCTTTTAAAGTGCTAGTGACTATAAAAAATGAGTTACACCTGTGCATTCATTAGCATGGACATAGAAAATATACTTTCAACTACTGAATGGTAGCGTTCACTTTTTTTTAAAATAAATTGTATAATAGTAAAATACCCTAAGTAGAACCAGCGTCATAGATATACACAACTGGATGCCAATATGAATGAATTGATAATGGCAACAACAATCACTGTGAAATACATGAAAACGACAAGTCTGCTTACAGTTAAAAACATGAGGACAAAGGAGAAATGCATAGAATAAAGTGCAAGTGCATAATTGTACATTATAGACAATTCAAATATGTGCAAATATCGCAAAATGTGCAAATTTGAAGCAAAATGACAATCATTATATTTACAATAAATATGTGCAAAATATGCTAATCTTTCTCCTCTTAGGGCTCAGTATTGCTGCTGAAACCCAGACCTCATATTCTGTGATCAGAACCCGTCATAATATGGTGTAACTGTGCCACCCCACTCATATTGGTCTTTGATCAATTACTGCATTTCAAAGTTAGATACAAATTACATACCGTGTCTTCTACCTTATTGCAAATCATTTAGAGAAAGTATTAAAACCATAGTACATGCTACCGTAGAAAAATAGTGATTACCATAACCAAAATAATAAACTAAACAATGTTGACAAGTGCATGGTGAATGTATAAAATCATTGTTGATGGTTTATCTAAAAGCAGCAGCTATAATCGGTCAGATTTCCGGACTATTTATTCTGTCGCAGCCAATTCATGGTATATATATATATGTGTGTGTGTGCATATATTTATTTTTATATATATATATATATATATATATACAATTAACAGAAGAAATGATTAATTAAATAATTATTATTTAAGAATTAATTATTCCTTAATTATGATTAATTTACCTATAACCGTGTACCCCTATGCACCGCATAGCCCGCTATGGTACTAAAAATGATTTTTTTTAAAACAATTAAAAGACATTCAAAAACTATAATAAAACGCAATATTAACAGAATAGATATTTTTGTGATTGATATTAACACTTTCTATATTTTTAGTATTGATATTACTTACTTTAAAATCAATATTCTTGCTGATGATATTTCTGTATGATGATATTTCCAACACTAAGGGGCCGATTCCGATTCTGGAAAAACCACTCCGAATAGCCGTACAGAGTGTTTTTTCCCATACGAATCGTACCCTGCAACCTCCACGTACGTACAATGAAGTATGATTCGTACCAGGAGACTGTACGACTCTAATCTCCGCACGATTCTCCCTTAGAACCCGCTGTACGTGACATTCGTATGGTTTAAAGCAGGTTTTCCCGACCCAGCAAGTACGATTCGTGTCGGGTACGCACCGTACAAGGCTTTTTTTACAGGAGCCCAAAACGTTCGGAGAAGCAGAGTACGCCTCAAAACATGTATGGAACGGCCCCCCCAGGTACGGTGCGTACCCCTGCAATGATGGGGTACAGTGAGTAACCCCCCATGATCGCAGGGGTAGGCACCGTACCCCATGATAGCAGGGGTACACATCGTACCCCTGCAATCATGGGGTGTACGCACCGTATGGTGTGTATGTGATTGTGTGGTTGTCCGTACAAATTGCCCTTACCTGACGTGGACCGTACAAATCGCGTCCTCATACCCTGTTCCGGATCGTACTCGTTGGGTCGTACAGCATGTTTACGAATTGTACAGTTCACTGTGAGGGTCCGTGTCATATGGTTTCAGCCTTGCAATTCATATGGTTTGCGACGACTCAGACGGATTGACGAGATACGGATCGTACTACGCGATTCGTACGGACGTGTATGATTCGTACGGAGAGGGCTCCGGATACGATCGGATGGACGCTTTTTTTCCCAAATCGGAATCGGCCCCTAAATGAAGGTCGATATAAAAATCTTGATATTTTGTCTGAATAGCAGCTAGTTGGAACCAAAAATGTGTATTATATCTTCTGATATAGACAATTATGGCACCAAATGATTTTCCCAGAGCCGGTTAACACCTTCAATGCTACAGCAATTCATCCCGGATGCTGACCTCCCTTGAATCCCATTGTTCATAACGAGCTCAGCTCGTCATGAGCACACGAGCAGTGTACTGCATGACGAGCTGAGCTTGTCATGGGCATGGAAGGTGTTAAGCAGCTGTTTGTCAAATGCTGCCTTCATGTGCAAGACATGATGATTTCAATTAAATGATGAACAACTACGATCAGTAGGGAGCCCATCACTAGCCCTTCTGTTTGCTGAATGCTAAGGCTCACCACTGCAACTGCTTTGAGACAACCAGGAAAAATTGCAGCTACTGGATCAAGAGTTGCTGAAAAGTATCTTTGGGTCTGTGTTGGCACAGATGAAGCACATCCATCTCTCTCATGGCAGAAGAGCACAAAGGGGCAGATGTACAAAAAAGTCAGTTTGCCATTTCCTAATTGCGAATTTTCACCATTCCCAATTTGGAAATCGTAAACACCCATGAACAGACGTGTCTTAGACACATTTTGCAATTCCCTGTTTGTCACAAATAGACCTACCACATTAATATTCACAAGGTATGTCTTGCTTTGTGACCTATTGGGAATGGCCTGCACTCACAGGAATGGTGGCCTGCTGGGGTCAGCACACCACCATGTCTGTGATTGCTTTTTCACTAAACCAATTTTTTGTTGTAATGCAGCACATTTTCCAGGGGACCACCGCCTGCTCTTAAAAAAGGGAATGGGTTACCCCCAACTTGATGTTGGTAGCAACAGTGAATTATTTGTGACCTCATTCCTGGTCGGAAAACATTCCTACATACCATTGTGACTCACTATCAGGAAGCGACTCCCTTAACATGCCCCTTTCAAGTAGTGACTCATAAACTCTATTTTGTGAGTTGGAAATAGGTCATCAACTCACAAAATGTGGTTGGTACATGCCAAAAGACATTTTAGCAGTCGCAAACAGCCTGATGGGCCAATTGTGATTGATAAAGATCTTTGTACCTCTGAACCATAGTCTTTAGCATAGTCTGGCATTCCCAAGAGTGGTTGTGTGTGCTGCAAAGTAAATGTTTGAGCTCCTGAAAGATTTCTATGCTTTCATAACTGTTTGGTCCTGGGTAATTGACATCAGTGTGCATAAGCCTCAGTAAAGGCTTTGCGACAAATTAAAGTTCAGTATCCATTCTCAGCTATAGCCAACCATTCCCAAGAGCATTCTCACTTCTTTCTGTGTGGTTAGGAAGATCATATTAAGGACTATTTTGATATTTTCATTGGACACTTGTCTAACTCCTTTTATTATCTAAAGTCCCAGATACATGACTTCTTTTTGACAGTACTGTAAATGTTTAGGGGAACCTTTATGTCCATTGTCAGGCAAATGGTTGAGCAGAGCAATCGTGTCTTGCCTAAAAGCCTCCTTGGTCATCAATGCAATCAGAAGATAATAGATGTTCCTAATCAGGGTCCAGTAAAATGGTGACTGCGGAGTCTCTAGATTCTTTTTAAGAATCTGTTTAAAATAGGCTGGCCTTTCAGTGTCCCTTGGGGAGCACAATATCACACAACAGTCTTCTCATGGAACTGAAACATGAAGAGAAAATATCTCTCTTCATGAAGGGGAGACAAATGCCTGACAAAGATTCAGCTTCTGGGGGTATTTGGAACAAAATTGAAGCAGGTTTCGGTACCATGGGATAGCATGGAACAACAAGTTGGTTTATTTTTCAGGGATTTTGGATTATCTTCCATGTTTTATTTGCTTTGTGAAAAGCCCTAATCCTAGAGTTACATGGACTCCTGATGACTTCCTTTAGAATGCCCTGTTACATCATGCTCTCAATGACAAGAGTGATTCCAGCAATGGCCACTGGAGTCGCTGGAATCATTTTGTAAGGTTGCGGTTTGAGGAGGGGGGTGCTAGAGGGCCCCAAGCAAGATGGCTGCACCTCCGTGAGGCTTCTGCTGCTCGGAACATGATCCATCGGTCATCCTCCTCTGATACAGCCCCACACGCCTGAAAACATACTGACGAGGCAGCCCCATTCATCCGCCGCCTTCCACAGCAACTATTTTGCCGCAAATCGTCCAGCATCCCAAGCAACAGCCTCCTTTTGTGGCACACCGGACTGCATCAAGATGGAACGGACGCTTTCTCTCAAACAGCCTGTCGCTGTGCGACTTGCCAGTCCCTGCTGCATATCGGGCCGGGCGGAGTGCACCCCAGATATCAACTCGGTGGCCTGATCGGAGGGTGTGCCTCACCTGCTGCGGTGTGCCGGAGCCCCCACTGCTGGTTCTGCGGGTGGATGCCCAGAGAGGCTCCCGCTGTCGCCCAGAAGATCGAGACTGGTGCGGACTGAAGGGGCGCCTGAAACCAATGCTGCCACCGCAATGCCCTCTCCCCCCTATTGGGGGAAATGTGATGAGCGCCGGCACTGCTCTGAAGATGAGCACTCTTTCCTGGATTGGGCGTGGCCTTCTCTGGGTCTGAAGGTAGGCGGGCGGGACTTACATCATCCAAGGGCTCTTTCTGTGACCTGAGAGTTGCCCGTACCAGAAGAGTGACCCCCTGCCTCTGAGGCCCTGGTGAGTTAGCTGCAGTGCTTTGCTGCTCCCGCCTGCTGCCTCCCGCCCTCCCGTTCTTTCCCGCTGGAGACACGCAGCCCACCGACCTCCCCCTGCACAAGGTTATTATGGAAGGCCGCCGCCGGCCTGAGAGATCTCCCGCCATTCACATTGAGTCCTTTACCAGCTGCTGACACTGCCTGGAGTGGCTCTTGTGCCATTCTGCCTGGTTCTCGCTGGAGTTCTAATCGCCCACGTTAGCTGCTACTGAACATAGGCTTCAACAGACATTGCAAGGGTGCCTGTTTGGGACCCCTGAGGCACAGGTGACGCCACTCGTTTTTTATAATCCTTACAAAAGGATAATACCAGACATTGCTTGGGTGGAGACTACGCTGCACAACTGCTTTCCGACCTGCCTGCAACTCTGCTGCCACCACTGGGCGCTCTCCCCACCGACGTGCCAAACCGTGCCTGCTTTGCATCAGTATAAGGAGTGGAGAGGCCTGACCCTGCAGGATTAAGAGGCCTAGGCTCTTTCTACCAGCATACAGTTTTGCCATTAGGCTCCGCTGAGATGAGTGTAGGCACTGTGTGCGGCAATCAGCACCCTCCCTTCTTTACGAACTCGTGACTGCCTTTCTAGCCCGATCAAACACTGCCTGCCCCCCCGATGCTAACACCTCGCCATGGGCCACACAGATGGTAAACAATCCAAACTTACCTTTGAAGCAAGGAAATCTTTGCGCTCCCAGGCAGAAATGAAGGGCGAACAATCCACCGCCTCCAATCAACTCAAGTCCACAGATGATTTGAAGGCCCTCCTTCTCGCCATACAATCCAGCCTAGCCTCAATCAAAACTAAAATGGACACTATGAATGTGCACATTGACACCCTAGTGCACAAGAGTGATCAACATGAAGAGAGGCTCAAGGAAACTGAACAACGTATTTCTGACTTAGACAATGCCTCCGCTACCACCATCACTAAAACACTGGATATGAAGAAAGTTCTGAAACTCATAGCGGCAAAGAATGAGGACCTGGAATTGTGCACCAGGTGCAACAATTTACGAATCCTAGGAGTACCAGAATCCACCGCCACAGGCAGAATGGAGGACTATGTAGAGCGTATGCACATAGCCGCCTTTGGCAGAGAGGCATTCTCCTCTGTGTTCATCATAGAGAGAGCAGATCGCTCACTGGCCCCCGCCCAGTGCCTGGCGTCGCTCCTCGCCCTATTATTGTAAGACTACTTAACCATTGGGATCAAGACACTGCCCTCCCTCGCCAGGGAACACAAAAAATTACTCTTGATGGCACAGAAGTCTCCATATACCCGGATTTTACACTGGCTGTTCATGAGGGGTGCAGAAAAGTTCTCCCAGTGAAGAAAATACTCCAACAACTTAACATTGAATAAGCCATGCTCTACCCTGCGTGCCTTAAGATCACTCACCAGGGAAACATCACTTTTTACGTACCCTCAACACGTCTATGACTTACTAAAAACTCTACCTGAAATGGCGACGGACCGTTCCTGCCCCTCCAGCCGCTCCCAAGACGATGGCAACACGTTGGATGTGGAATGACAACTCTATCCTGATCCGTGGCTACCATATTCTTCTCCACGTGGCATATTCCATGCGGGCGTGCCCTCCCCCTTGTTCGCATTAAACTAACTGGAGACCCATACACCCGCAGCAAACTGCAACACATCTTCCGCTGCTCGCGGCTACAATCACTTTAGACTGGTGAAGAATACCACTTATACCACCCGAGCACCCTTGCTGAAGCAAGGGGTTAATAGCTGCCCTCTCTCTACTACCCACTCAGGTGATCTCTACACTGACTTGGTTTAAAATGGTTAATATGTTAGTCCCACTCTCCCCTGTTGGGAGTGTGGCACATGGGGTCTTTGGGGAAGGGGGGTATGTCACGACAGGGTTGGGCTGCTGATGTGGGAGGGGGAGGGAATAGGAAATGTTTCGTACCACTTTTTATCAAATTGATCAGTACATGAATTCTTTGGCTGACTAACCAATCTAGACAACGTCCGCTTTTCTCCATTATCAATATGCACCACTGCCATGGAGACCTGACTGAGTCCCCCCAAATATAATTTCCTGACATGGAATGTGTGTGGCCTGGGTGATCCCCGGGAACAGTCATCCTGGTGAATCACATGCTTCCCTACACCTCCATCAGAACTTACAGTGTTGGTACAGCATCCTGTGGGTTCGGCTGTCTGCCCAATCTATAACTTTGGTATCTTGCTATGGGCCTAATACTGGCGACCCAGAGTTCTTTTGGATCCTTTGGGGCAAAATACTCAACATAGGTTGCATGCACTTGATGTGTGGGGGGCAGATTTGAATGTCACCTTAGATCCGACAATAGACTGGTCACACCCACAACCCATCACTACTCCAAAGCACATTACACCCTCAACCGCATTGTAGGGGACCATGATCTAATTGATGCCTGGCGAACCCTTCATCCGCAAGCTCGGGAGGGCTCCTGCTTCTCCACCGCTCACTCCTCTTGCTCACACATACATGGGTGGCTACGAACTAAAGAGATAGCACTCTGGCTGTAACATGCTTCTCACCTCTCACATACATACTCTGATCACTGACCTGTCCACCTCACCCTCACGCCGCCTCATAACAAATCACCTTACTACTCCTGGCGCCTGGCCCACGGACCTATTAGATCCCATTTTTAAGGAGGAGCTAGAGCAAGAAATAACAGAATTTTTTCACTGAAATGACAAATCTGTCCCGCAATATTCCACAGTTTGCGAGGCCTTTTAGGTCACCATACGCAGGATTTGCACTGCTAAAAGTGGGGGGGTCTTGAAGGATATCCGCGCCACAATCCGAAAATTAGAACTGGAGCTTAAGAAAACAGAATTGCTGATACAGGCTACACCCACCTCTAAATTGAAAGCACACTTGCAAGGCCTGCTCACGGGCTACCAAGAGACAGCTGATTGGGAATGGTAAATTTAGTGGAAAATACCACTAGGCACGCCACTACAAAGAAGGAGAAAGTCTGGGCAAAGCATTAGCCTCCTTGACCCCCCAGCTTCTCCAACTCAGTCCTAGAAATTGTTGATGAGGACTGCCAACTTCATAGAAACACCCCCGACAAAGTAGGAGTCTTCAAACATTTTTATAAAACCCTGTACAGGAGACACAGAAGGCAGCCTGTAGACTTCATACCTTTCTTTGATGACACTGTCAGCCTGGCTGGTTGACAAGCAAAGATAATTCTTTCTTACGCACCATGAGGACGAGGAGATCATATCCGCTATTATGCAACTACAATCAGGCAAGGCCCCAGGGCCTGATGGTCTCCCAGCCGAATTTTACAAAACCTACCACCACTTACTCAACCCTGTGCTGCATGTCTTCGAAGAGGCCCACTAGACGAGCATCCTACGCCAAACATTGCAAGAAGCGCTCATCATCTCCCTACCAAAACCGGGTAAGCCTGCGTCATAGTGTGACTCGTACAGGCCCCTCTCCCTCATTAAAGTCGACACCAAGATCCTAGCTAAGCTGATCGTGAATCGCATTAGTCCCCTTATGCCCAAATTGGTCCTCCCCGACCAATCGGGGTTTGCACAGAGCAGAGGCACATCTCACAACTTCCGTACCCTAATTGCGGTCCTCCACGATATCAACCCTGACATGAATGCTGCGGCCATCTTTTTCGCCGCCACTAAGGCATTCGATTCCCTGGAATGGGACTAGCTTTCCTTTGTCCTGCACCGTATGGGATTCCCCACACCTTATTTGGCTTGGATAAATCTGTTATACACTGACTGCGTGCCACTGTGATGGTCAATGTCGCTCATTCCTCCCCCTTCATGATGGCCAGAGGCACTCGACAGGGGTGCCCTCTTTCACCCCTCCTCTTTGCCCTGGCCATTGAACTTCTGGCCACTAAAATCCGGCAGCATTTTCCGGGACTGTGCTCTCATTTATCCAGAGAGAAAAATATTAATATCCTGATGACCTCACCCTCTATTTACGACACCCGGACAAAATCTCAAACCCAGTCTCAGATTACTTATCCTAATTTGTCGCCTCTCTTGGGTAAATATCAATTGGGGAAGTCTCAGATCTATCCCCTCACTGATGCCACAACACACTTCGAGCCTGACTATCCCCTTACGTGGTGAGACGATACGCTTACCTACATTGGTATAGTCATCTCTCGTTATTGAGAGGAGCGGATGAAGGCCAACTATGGTTGTGCGCTGGATCTAATAACTGAGAAAGTTACTAGGTGGATCGCACTACACCTCTTCCTGTCTGGGAGAGCCGCCCTTATAAAAAATGGTGATCCTACCCAAACTGCTATACGCCTTCACTAACATCCCCTATGCCACAGCCAACACTTTTTCAAAGCTACTAAAACTCAACTTATACGCTTCATTTGGGGTGGGAAGCAAGCCAGGCTACGCTGGGACACTCTCACCCGACCCTTTGACGCTGGGAGATTTGAAGTACCGGATCTGGAACTATACTTCGCTTGCGCTCAAGCTCACTTTGCATCATATTGGATTACATGCCCCATCCTGCGATAGAGGATGGATGCATGGCCCGACCCTGTGCACTGTCTATCTGCGCACCCCTGCTGTCCCGCGGGGCCTCACCTCCACCACTGTAGAATGCATCACCAGTGCCTGGCATGATCTAGCTAGATTGCTGCAATGCGCCCTGCTATATTCTCTCCTCCTTCCTCTCCTTGACAGACATGACCTCCCGGTCACAGAAGAGGGAGGATGTTGTCGGCTCCTTCAGAAACTGTCCAACCAGACCTGGGGGCAATTTTATATTAGGGGCAATTTTTGCACCAGCAAAGACATTTTTGGCTCCTACCTCACTAGAACGGTTTTACTATGTCAGATTATGTCAGGATGTGAAGGCCCTCACTCCCTGCTTTCCACAGGATCCCGCATCATGCCTCCCCTACACGCTCTTCTGCAGCAAACTGCTCCTGTCACTATTATATCTCACCGTACAGAGAGACAGGACATACAACCCCCCCTCAGCCAGGGACAGATGGGAGGAGGAATTGGGTTCCCCCCTCACTGGCGACTAATGGTCCTTCTGCTGTAGACAAACTGGAAGTATCTCTGCCAGTAGCAGGTTGAGTATCATTCCTTACAAATATATTCACTGACTTTATTACAGACCTGCGTGCTTGCACCGCCTACCCCTCCGAGATGCTGACCGCTGTGATTGCTGCTGAGGAGAATTAGCAGACTTTAGACACGTTGCCTGGGACTGTAGATTATAGTTTCAAACAACGGCGGACACAGTGACCGCACTATCCTGTAAAGTTCCCTTATGACGTATAGCAAAAAAAGTGAATCTGATTTGGTTGTGCACAGAAATGCTCTGGCACTTGCCGTTGTTGGGTGCCAACTGCTGTGCAGAAACGTGAAGAGGTCAAATTGGAGCAGTGCACCACTCGGTATTGAGACCAGTGGTAGTCAAGAAATCAAAAAGTCTTTTGATGTGTTAGAAGTTGTGAATGATACTTTATTTATAAAAAATTGCCAGCTAACGCGTTCCGTTCATGGGAATGAACTCCTTCAGTGCTGCAAATTGTAACAAAAACACATACGAATGTGCACCAGTAAGAAAATACAGGTGTATAATACAATATTGTCGTGACACAGCTGTGAATACGGAATAGAATGGTTGTGTGCAAAAGGGGGGGATAGGTAGGGGGGTGAGGTGTGGGTAACTGTGGGAGAGAGGCGAGGGGGATGGACGGGGGGGGGGTACAAGTACAGTAATAAAAACGTGTAATGTGACAATTTAAAGTTACATAAGTATTTCATAGAGGACAACCGAGGCTTGTAAGGGTCCCCAAAACAAACAAAATGCCACATTGCAACATATATACTCACATTTCATCTCTCCCAAGTACCAAGGATAATGGAATAAAGAAAGAAAAACAGTAACAAAGAGTGGACCGATGTCCAAAGTAAAGGGGTACTGCTTGACGGAGTCCGTGCAGGCTGATTACCCAAAATCACAAGGGAGGAATATTGTTGCATAACCCCCAAAT